>NW_007065577.1:55258-63419 GCF_000164805.1 Carlito syrichta
CAGTTTCCCACTATTGCCAATCCCTTTCTTACGGTATTATGATAATTGTTCAGGGACCGCTTATGTGTGAAAACAGTTGGTGCTCAGTTCTTTTTTTCTGTAACAGATCACTGAGTATTACAGACTCTAAATCCATCCAAGTTGCTGCGAAGTTCACAGTTTGTCTTTCTTTATGGCTGTGTATTATTCCATTGTGTGTATGTACCACATTTTAAAAATCCAGTCTACTTTCGAGGGGCAGCACAGTTGGTTCCATGTTTTGGCTATTCTGAATAGTGCTGCAATAAAGGTGCATGTGCAGGTATCTTTTTTGTAGAATGATTTGAGTTCCTCTGGGTATAGTCACAAAAGGGAGGATTGCAGGGTTGTATGAGAGGTCAATTTTTAGATCCTTTAGGAATCACCAAACTGTTTTTCACAGAATTTGTATTAGTTTACAGTCCCACCAACAGTGTAGAAGTGCTTCTTTTTTCCCCGCATCCTCTCTAGCGTCTGTTGTTTTTTGAGCTATGGATGATGGCCATCCTGACTGGAGTTAGGTGGTATCTTGGTGCAGTTTTAATTTGCATTTCTTTGATGACTACAGTGAGGCTGAACATTTTTCATGTATCTGTTGGCTGCTCATGCATTCTTTCGAGAAGTAACTATTCATATCTTTTGCTTACTTTTCAATAGGGCTGTTTGTTTTTTTCTTTTTGGCATGCTTGAATTACTTGTAGATCCTAGATGCTAGGCCTTTGTCAGATATACAGTTGGCAGATATTTTTCCCGTCTGTGGGCTGTCTCCCCACTCTCTTGATGGTTTCTTTTGCTTTGCAGAAGCTTTTCAATTTGATGAGGTCCCACTTTTCTATCTCATCCCTTAGGGCATGGGCACTTGGGGTTTTGATCAGGAATTGATTGCCAGTTCCAATTTACTGGGTGTCTCCTGAATTTTCTAAGGTTCTTATAGTTTGAGGTTTTATGTTTAGGTCTTTGATCCACTTAAAGTTTAGTTTTGTGTATGGTGATAGGTAGGGGTCTTGTCTGAAGTTCTATCAAGAGACCGATTCGTTCAAATTGTCACTGACACTGAGCCATAAAATGACCACTGACCTAATAGCTTAAGTAGCCAAAGGTTGACAATAGTATCAACTCTACAATTGAGGTGACTGACACAAAAATCTATAAAATGATTAAAAACTCCATTACTCATCTATAGGACTGTCAAACCAATATGACCATTACTTGCTGGGAACTGGGATCTCTAGGGATATGACATACAGAAATAAAGGAAAGAATAAAAGAGAACAAAGAAAAAAGAATGCAAATAAAAATCATAAAATATTAGTCTGTCCAAATTTCTATTCTAGGAATTTCATTTCATATTATCAGATGTTTTCACTATAATTGTAATGCCTATTATTTTTGATGATGATTTAACATGTTTATTCCAGGAGCAGAAGTGATTGTTTATTAGCCACTTTGGGTACTTACTTATTAAGAAGTTTTTTAAAAAGAATTCCACCCCAATATAGTTCTTCTGCATAGTGTGATTATCAGGAGAATATGAATATTCTAGAGTTTTTATACACTTTAGCAATTCAGGCTAGTTCTGCTAACTTGAATTAATTCTGCTAGTTCAAATAATAGAACAGGAACTCTGATTAATGAATGGATGTCAATGTTTTATTAAAAATAGTATTAATTCTGATCAAAGTGTGCAGTCATTCCGTTTATGCTTCAAATCATAAAACCTTGCTGTCACCTATTATTTATTTCATAAAAGGCACTTGTAGGGATTGATTACATTGAGTTGCCTTTTATTTCTACCCACAGTTCAGAGAGTGAAATGGGAATACCATCAACCTGGTCTTTAATAAATTTAGAATTCTAGTTTTAAAGATTACCAAAATACGTTAAGATATTTAGGCATGAGTATCTGCCAACAACTTGAACAGAATGATATGTCAAAATCATACCTTTGAAAATAAACTTTATGCCGGGTTCAGTGGCTCAGCCTATAATCCCGTGCCTTTGGGAGGCTGAGGTGAGTGGATTGCCTAAGCCCGCCGGTTCGAGACCCGCCTGGGCCGATGAGACCTCATCTCTACAATAAATCAAAAAAATTAGCGGGGCATGGTAGCGCGTGCCTCCAATTCCGGCTGCTCGGAAGGCTGACGCGGAAGGCTCACCAGAGCCCAGCAGGTCGAGGCTGCAGTGGCCGGGAGCGGCCACTGCACTCCAGTCTGGGTGACAGAGTGAGACTCCAACTCAAAAAAATAAAAAAAAAGAGACTCCAACTCAAAAAAAAAAAAGAAAAGAAACTTTACTCTATATTTTTATCCTAATTAAATAGCCTTATAAAATACTTCAATTTTCATCAAACTTTCTTTCACATAGTAGAAGTTTAATAATGTATTGTTACATTACAGAGGTGTATTTGGATTCATTTTTAGTAAACTTTGAAATTCTAGAACAGTTTTATTTTATAACAGTTTACACAATGGTTGCAAAGATAATGAGATTTTCTAAATACCCTACACTCAGTTTCCTCTCTTATTAGCATCTTACATTAGAATGATACATTTGTCACAATTAATGAATCAATACTGACACATCATTATAAACTCAAGTTCATAATTTGTTCGTATTTACTCAGTTCTTCCCTAATGTCTGTTTTCAGTTCCAGGATCCCATTCAGACCATCACATTACATTCATTGCCATGTCTCTTTAGGTTCCTTTTGACGGTGACAGTTTCTCAGACTTACCTTGTTTGGGAGGACCTTAGCATTTTGAGGATTACTGATCAAGTGTTTTGTAGAATGTCTTCCAGTTTGGATTTTTTGAATGTCTTTTTTATGGTTAGACTGAAATTACAGGTATGGGAGAGAAAGATTAGAGGGATGAAGAGACATTCTTATCACATCACATCAGGGATACATACTACCAACATGAATTATCACTGTTGATGTTAACCTTAATCATATAGCCTGCAGTGGTGTTTTCAGGTTTTTCCACTCTAAAATTAGTCCTTTCTTCTCCTGTTCAGTACTGCAGTCTTTGGAAAAGAGCCATTGTGCACAATCCACACATAAGTTCTCCTCCTCCTCCTTAAGGGTAAACTATCTACATCAATTATTTTTAATTCTTTGGCACTAAAGATTTTTTTTTTAATCTTTCATTTTAAAATCTATTCAACCATTTATTTATGCTAGTAAGGATTTGGGGATATTTATTTTATACTTCAGGTTATAATTCAATATTACTCTATTTTATTACTCAAGTTTTTCCAGCTTTGACTGTTGGGCGACTTTTCGGTTGAATTCTTTATCTATTTGACATATTCTCATCATTATGACTTTTCTTTCCTTCTTTTAAGCATTTTTCACTTTTCATAATCTTAACCTCAATCATAGAGGCCAAGAAATTCTACAACACACTGTTTGCAAGTTGGAGAACCAGGAAAACTGGTGCTGTAATTTACTCTGAATCCTGGAGGCCTGAGAATCAGGGGAGCCAACAGTATTAACTCCTAGGACAAGGCCAAAAGCCTGAGAACCACAAATACGGGGAGGATTGGTGTCAGTCCTGGAATCCGGAAGCCTGGAGCAGGAATAGATGGATAGCCTAGCTCCAGAAGAAGAGGAAGTAAACGTACCTTTCTTTTACCTTTTTGTTCTATCCAAGCCTTTAGTAGATTGGATGATGCCCACATTGCTGAGGGTAAATCTCCTTTACTCAGTCTATGGACTCAGACGTTAATCTCTTCCAGAAACACTCTGCCTGACACATCCACAAATAATGTTTTACCAACTATTCAGGTGTTCCTTAACTCCGTCAAGTTGGCATATACCATTAACCACCAGCATATACAATAGTTTCAGAATCATTAGCCAATTACCCTGTAAGAAACAACTTCATCAACTAGACTTATGTACAATTCCTTTTGCTCTTAGTTTTATAGAATTCACTTGTTTCCAACATTTCTCAGGTCAGCATAACATTCACTCTTTTCAGTGAGGTTGTTTCTCATATTTGCAATACATTTATTCTGCCACATTCTCACATTCTACACTCCATCCATTGTATGGATACATCACAGTTAATTGATCTGTTCACCTATTGAAAGACATCTTGAATGCTTTCAGTTTTGGGTAATTATAATTTAAATTATTATAAATATGTGTGTGCACTTTATTGTGTGGACATATATTTTTCAACTCATTTAGGTAAATACATAGAAATGTGATTTCTAAAACATGTGGTAAGACTATGTTTAGTATTATAAGAAACTGACAAACTGTCTTCTAAAGTGGTAGTGCCATTTAGCATTCTTATAAGCAATGGATAGGAATTCCTGTAGCTCCACTTACTAGCTAAAAACTGGCATTGTCAGGTTTTTTTTGGAGGGGGTAAGAGTTGGTTTGGTTTGATTCTTAGCTATGTTAATAGCCATGCAATATTTTCTCATCATTGTTTTGGTTGTAATTTCTTAATAACAAGTGATGTTTAGCAGCTTTTTATTTTGAAGCTGAAACCAGAAGAAGTAATCTGGATTCTAGCAAATTATTGTGTTTCACAGTAGATTGGATTCATAAAGGGTTTCATAAACACTTTAAATGCTATTTGAATCAGAAAAAAATTAAATCATGTATTGATAAGTTCATCTAAGCTTTTGTAGGAACCATCTACAAACACCAGATGTTTTGTAAAATTCTCCTTAGTCTCTGATTAGAATGTATGACATTGCTAAACATTATGAAACTGGGAGCACACCATCAGTTTTTTATTTTACTAGAGGTGACTCAAGAATCTACCCAGTAGTTCGCCTCCAAGGATCCTGAGATTTCTAAGTATTAAAATAAAGTATCTTACTACTAAGAACTGTCAATTAGTTAAGAGAATGCACAAATGCACCCCTGAGAAAATAAATAAATAAGTTGTTTTTAAAAATATTTTTCTGATAATCTTGGTATCAAATAAATGAACTCTAGCAGGGAGTTTATTTTAAAAGACCTCAGAATTAGAGAGAACTAAAACCAGAAATGTCTCTGAAATTATTGAGAATTACAATGGGAAAAGACATTTAATTTTTAAGACCCTGCATTTTTTTCAAATTACACAAATATTTTTTTAAAATTTGATGGAATTTTAGATTGGTAAAAGGTAATTTTGCCAAATCAGTGGGAACTGCCATTACATAAAACTACAGTTGACTCTTGAACAATATGGATTTGAACTGTGAGAGAACACTCTTTATGGATTTCATCTGTCTCTGCCACCTGGAGACAGCAAGACCAATCTTTTTTCTTCTCCTTCTCCTCAGCAACTCAACATGAAGATGAAGAGGATGATGACACAGTTATACTTCATATATAGTAAATATATTTTCTCTTCCTTATGATTTTTTAACAACGTTTTTTCTAGTTTATTTCGTTGCAAGAACACAATATATAACATACAAGATATGTGTTAATTGTCTGTTTATTTATTGGTAAGGCTTCTGGTCAACAGTAGGCTATTAATAGTTAATTTGTGGGGAACCAAAAGTCATACCTGTATCCTGTATTTTTTATTCCCCGGGGGGGGGGGGTGCTCAGCCGTCACATTAAGGATCACTTGTATGTTATATTAAATGGCATTTATTAATTGTTATCTGGGTGATCCTGATAAACCTCAATTAATTATTTTAATAATAATTGGGTTATGTACCCTTTAAAAAAAAACTAGGGATTTTCTTTTTAAGCAATGTTTCCTTCTATCTTTGCAGCCATATTATAATATATTAGTATGTGGACAAGATTTTAATATAATATACAAAAGTCAAAATAGATCTATCTGAAGTTGTGGCTGATCTTTTTCCTCCTAAAATTTTATCTGACTGTGATATCACATATAGAAGGTGGTAAATTGTTATTGACACGCAGGCATTAGGAATAAGCCAAAAAGAATCACAGAAGGAGACATTACAATAACTTGAAATGTTTTTACAGCTGCCGATATCATACCATTCCTTCACACAATCCCTTTTACTTATATGCTAGGCAGTAACCTCAGGAACAATTAGGAAAGTATGTTTCTTTGAGCTGGATAATTAAATGCCAAGAAAACTCACCACTCAATATGTAATTCACTCAACATCTTGTTGTTTGAAGGAGCCAGTGTTCATACATAGGATGGATTGAATTCCTAACAACATCTGGCATGAGCAGTGGACTTGGCCCTCACCATAATAGCATTACATTCATGGTCAGAATGACAGCTAAATGGATGGATGGAGCTTGTCTCTAACGGGGCAGATTCATGACTACAGCATAATGAATCAGAATGTTATAACCTCTGGTCACATACACCCTGGCCTGTTGCTCCTTACAAGCTATATCAGGGGATATGGAGTAAATTTCTGTTGTCAGATCTAATGGTGAAAGATTCTGGCTTCTAACTTACTGGGAAAGCAAAGTAGAATTTCCATTCCAATAATCTGGATCAAAACATTTCCCGATCGCCGTGGTCAATTTATTCTGTCACTTAATTAAACCCAAAGCATTGCAAATCATGTCAGTAAGCAAAAGAGAGACTGCCTCTTCAACCTTGAAACCAGTCCTTGAGACAAACATCTTATAAAGTTGCTTAAGTTCCAGGATATGCATTAAGGAAGGTTTTCCCTAGAACTTCTTCATAGGTTAAACAGGGATTAAAACAAATGGCAAACAAAGTCACAATTAAGAGTTACAAAAGAAATCAAAATGCAAGAGCAAACTCACACCAAGTAATAATAAGCAGAATTCTCACTACCTAAAGCTCTCTCGCACAATGAAAAAAAATGCAGGGTCTGGGCAAGGGAATAGCAAAATAGTTTATACAATTTAAACTTTCTCTTAAACTTGAAAAATTAGCTGTAAAGTTTTCTGAGTTGAGGGTCTTAAGATATTGAAAATAATTAATATTCATCGATTTTTTTTCATTGTTCAGTATATTCCTTTTCTTTCTTCAATACACACAAGCTTTAACAAAGCCCAAAATTAGTGAAAGGAGACCTACAATAATATGGGCTTTGTTGATAGTTGCACATCACACTTATGTGGATCCAAAATTAACATTTGTTCATAATATTAGATTGTCCTTGTCACCCACTATGTTTTACACATTTTCTCAGAGAGAATTATAACTAAACTCATGCTTGCAAGCATTTGTAGGTGTCTGCTGTTAATGTGCACTGAGCAAATAGTTTTACACTGCCCTTTTCATTCTCTCCTTGGAGTTTTGAAGAGATGATGATATGTCTCAGGAGAGTAGCTGTTTCCTGATGACATGTATTTATTAAGGAAATGTACATAAACTTCACAGGGAGGCACACAGCACATTTTTAAGGAGACTAACGATTAGAACACATTGCATAATGACTGCTTTCTGTAACACAGAGCACAGTGTGCACTCTGTATTTTAAGACATTGAAACTATAATTTGAGTGTTTTTAAAGGTTAATTTGCAACAGTTTCACTCGGAAGAGATCATTCAGAAGGCATTATAAAAATTGTTACATAGTTGAAAAATGAGCATGAGGGTTTTAGCATCCTGCAAGTTTCTCTGTAACACACATTCTAGAAAATGCTGCAACCAAGAAAAGAAAGAGAATGCACTATTGATTCTCAATGAGTTAAAGTTGTTCATATGTTGATTTCAGATGACAAAGAAAGGATGACTATATACATTTAAAAACTGTAGCTTGATTTTTGCTACAGTTGGTATACCCAGGTAATTTCAAAGCTATTGAAATCATTTAATAGCTGATGACATTTGTGAGAGGTTTTATAAATAATAACATAAAAGAAATTATACCAAGTATTTATTACAACTTAAAAAAATCTACTGACCTCTGTTGTTAAAATTAATTATTTAACAATTAAATTAATGACATCTCAAAATTGTTTTAGGGTTTTCAGAGCTATGCATTCAACTACAAATACCATAATACCAGTTTAAGTGTTCTGTACAAAAAGAAAAATTAAGATTAAAGTATAAAGATGATAGGAAAGAGACACACTTGCATATTGTTGTTTTAATTTAACTATATTTACATAATTTGTGTATGTGTGCCAACAAATGGTGATTTTTGAAACCAGAAAACCTTTCAGTATTATGGATGGTTGGAAATACCAGCCCCCACTTTTTTTTTT
>NW_007065577.1:63439-64238 GCF_000164805.1 Carlito syrichta
TAGCCAGAATTACAGGCATGCGCTACCACGCCCGGCTGATTTTTTGATTTATTGTAGAGATGAGGTCTCACTGCCCAGGCGGGTCTCGAACCCGCGGACTCAGGCAATCCACTCACCTCAGCCTCCCAAAGGCGCGGGATTACAGGCTGAGCCACCGAGCCCGGCTTCACTTTTTTTTTTTTTAAAGGAAAAGTTGATTCTTTCTGGCTATTTTTCTATGTTAGTTTATTAAAAGATAAAAGAAAATTTCGATACCATTTTTGTTCTTATTTTATCTGCTATTGGGCAGCATTTTTCAGCAAATATTTTCACACTTTATTTGGAAACTATCACTTGTTTTACAAAAAAAACAAAATGTGAATACTATTTTTTTTAAACATAAACACTTTAATGCTAGTTACATTTTTGAAAAGCAGAAACAACTGATAAGGCCCAATTATATCCACTCTGTAAGACTTTTCACCTTTCCCGACCATAATTTAGAAAAGTAGAGACCGATCTCTACAACTCAGTAGTATTCCTAAGAAATGGACTAACAACACTTCTCTTACATAGTTCTGTAAGGCAGAGTTCCCACTTATCTACTGGTCATAGAACTGGTGTGTCCACACAAACGTTCACTAGGCAGTATTCATTCAAAAGAAACTTGTTTTTAATTTGGTATTTTATAGTATACATGGTCCCGGTCCCAAAGAATACATGTAATAATTGACTTTCCATGCCAGTGATCCTAGAATCATGAAAATGCAAATGTGCAAAGACATAAAGAAAAGAAGTAACAGTAAAACCCCTCCATCTT
>NW_007065577.1:64258-122751 GCF_000164805.1 Carlito syrichta
TTAGTGAAAGGAGACCTACAATAATATGGGCTTTGTTGATAGTTGCACATCACACTTATGTGGATCCAAAATTAACATTTGTTCATAATATTAGATTGTCCTTGTCACCCACTATGTTTTACACATTTTCTCAGAGAGAATTATAACTAAACTCATGCTTGCAAGCATTTGTAGGTGTCTGCTGTTAATGTGCACTGAGCAAATAGTTTTACACTGCCCTTTTCATTCTCTCCTTGGAGTTTTGAAGAGATGATGATATGTCTCAGGAGAGTAGCTGTTTCCTGATGACATGTATTTATTAAGGAAATGTACATAAACTTCACAGGGAGGCACACAGCACATTTTTAAGGAGACTAACGATTAGAACACATTGCATAATGACTGCTTTCTGTAACACAGAGCACAGTGTGCACTCTGTATTTTAAGACATTGAAACTATAATTTGAGTGTTTTTAAAGGTTAATTTGCAACAGTTTCACTCGGAAGAGATCATTCAGAAGGCATTATAAAAATTGTTACATAGTTGAAAAATGAGCATGAGGGTTTTAGCATCCTGCAAGTTTCTCTGTAACACACATTCTAGAAAATGCTGCAACCAAGAAAAGAAAGAGAATGCACTATTGATTCTCAATGAGTTAAAGTTGTTCATATGTTGATTTCAGATGACAAAGAAAGGATGACTATATACATTTAAAAACTGTAGCTTGATTTTTGCTACAGTTGGTATACCCAGGTAATTTCAAAGCTATTGAAATCATTTAATAGCTGATGACATTTGTGAGAGGTTTTATAAATAATAACATAAAAGAAATTATACCAAGTATTTATTACAACTTAAAAAAATCTACTGACCTCTGTTGTTAAAATTAATTATTTAACAATTAAATTAATGACATCTCAAAATTGTTTTAGGGTTTTCAGAGCTATGCATTCAACTACAAATACCATAATACCAGTTTAAGTGTTCTGTACAAAAAGAAAAATTAAGATTAAAGTATAAAGATGATAGGAAAGAGACACACTTGCATATTGTTGTTTTAATTTAACTATATTTACATAATTTGTGTATGTGTGCCAACAAATGGTGATTTTTGAAACCAGAAAACCTTTCAGTATTATGGATGGTTGGAAATACCAGCCCCCACTTTTTTTTTTGAGTTGATCTCACTCTGCGCCAAGATGATTCTTTCTGGCTATTTTTCTATGTTAGTTTATTAAAAGATAAAAGAAAATTTCGATACCATTTTTGTTCTTATTTTATCTGCTATTGGGCAGCATTTTTCAGCAAATATTTTCACACTTTATTTGGAAACTATCACTTGTTTTACAAAAAAAACAAAATGTGAATACTATTTTTTTTAAACATAAACACTTTAATGCTAGTTACATTTTTGAAAAGCAGAAACAACTGATAAGGCCCAATTATATCCACTCTGTAAGACTTTTCACCTTTCCCGACCATAATTTAGAAAAGTAGAGACCGATCTCTACAACTCAGTAGTATTCCTAAGAAATGGACTAACAACACTTCTCTTACATAGTTCTGTAAGGCAGAGTTCCCACTTATCTACTGGTCATAGAACTGGTGTGTCCACACAAACGTTCACTAGGCAGTATTCATTCAAAAGAAACTTGTTTTTAATTTGGTATTTTATAGTATACATGGTCCCGGTCCCAAAGAATACATGTAATAATTGACTTTCCATGCCAGTGATCCTAGAATCATGAAAATGCAAATGTGCAAAGACATAAAGAAAAGAAGTAACAGTAAAACCCCTCCATCTTTCAGCCAAGTGAAGCAACTAGGCTTCCTGTGTGTATATTTTTTTCTGACGTTTTAAAAGAATCCAAATTCCAATATAATTATATGTGCAAAGGTTAGAAAGCACACACTATCAATTCTCTGAAACACTAAAAATGCATTATCTTTTAGGAGAGGTAACTATATATCTGGTTTTTAAAGAAAAACTTTTTTTATTCACAGGAAAAAAAAAAAAAGAAGTGACACATTGCATCCCAATCCCCTGCAACAGTGACTGGAAAATAGGAATTCAGTAAGCCTTTGTTGAATGAATAAATATTTTTCTAAGGTGTCTACATAACATCAGTGCATTTTCACTTCCAGTTAGCATTTAAAAAAAATAGGTTTTATGATATTATTTGATAGGCCACATTTACAATAATAACACAGTGAACTTTGGAGTAGTTATTGATGCTGTCTGTGTCTTATAAGAACAAAAGAAAATGCATGTGGGATAGACCTTCTTAAGCTGCAAATCAGTTTTATTCTTTCAAACATTTTTCATCTGTTATGGACCTAAAATTCTAGAGGAAGAAGACAGGTAAACTACATATGAGCAAATAAATAGATCAATACCCTTGAGTTGTCTCCTATGTATTGAAAAAAGTATGTGGTTAGAGGGAGTCTGGCAAAAGTGGGGGATACTGAGGACCTCTAAAGACTTGGTTACATCACGACCTGGGGCAACTAATATAGGCGGAGAAACTTTCAGGGAGAAGGGCCAGTTGGAAGAAGCCATCTGCCAGGGTCGCTCTGGGGTGACTGACAAGGTGAAAGTGCTGGGGCAAATCTGGTAGGCCTTGTGCACCATTGTAAGGAGTTTCAATGTACGGAATCAAAAAAGCAGAGAGATAAACTTAGTTCCTGAGGTGGCAGCAGTGTTTATGAGCCCTGTGGAAAAGGAGGCCACAGCAGAAGAGGTATATTATCTCTGGTGTTAAGATTAAAGGTAATTTTTATTTTTTTCACTGTATAATGATGAGGTCTTACTTTTTAAATCAGAAAATTAAAAACTTTTAAAAAGAGGCAGCCAGAAAGAAAAATAAGAAGCGTTAAAGTTATAGAAGGAAAACTAGATGTAAGTAATAACCAAGAAAGGAGAGAACTTTAAGAAGAATAAAGCTGACTCAGTGTGTTAAATACCACTGAGAAGTCATATATAATAAACACAAAAGATTGTCCATTGGTTTTGAAAATGTAAAAAAATAGGAGTGACTCACACCTGCAGTATAAGTCTGTTAGGACTGTCATAAAAAAAAAATCACAGACGGAGTGTTTTAAATAATAGAAATTTATGTTTTCATAGTTCTGGAGGTTAAAAGTCCGAGATCAAGGTCAGTGGCGTTGGTTTCTCTCAAGGCCTCTCTCCATGGCTTGAGATGGCTGTCTTCCCACTGAGTACTCACATGGCCTTTTCTCTGTGTTAGTGTATATTTGGTATCTGTGTCCTAATCTCTTCTTATGATGACCCCAGTCATGTTAGATCAGGACCCACCCTGACAGCCTCATTTTTGCTTAATTTCCTCATTCAAGTCTCTACTACCGACAGAGTCACATTCTGAAATAATGGGGGTTAGGGCTTCAGCATACGTATTTTGGGGGAAACCCAATTCAGTCTATAACAGTAGATAATTGATCCTCATTATTCACAGATTTTCTATTTATGAATCTGTCTACCTGCTAAACTTTATTGGTAACCTCATAACTAATGTTCCCTGTGCTTTGGAAGTCATTTGCAGAGATGTGCACAGCAGGGAAGATTTGGCCTGCTAATGCTTCTATTACCAGATGAAGTCAAACAAGAGGATACTCTGCCTTCTTGTATGAGTTTGCATACTATAAACAAGTGCACTTTCCACAGTCTGGGTATTGTCACGTTTTAACATCTTTGTCCTTTCTGTTAGTGATTTTAGTGTTTAAAATGGTCCCCACGGATAGTGCTGAAGTGTTGTCCAGTGCTCTTAAGCATGAGAAAGCTGTGACGTGCCTTAAGGGGAAAAATACATGTGTTCAAGAAGCTTCGTTCAGGCATGAGGTGTACCGCTACAGGCCGTGAGTACAAAGTTAAGAACAAACACTAGATTCTTAATTATGTGTCTTTAACAGAAACATGCATAAACCAAGATTATGTACTGATCAGCTGATGTAAGGTGAGCACAGCCTTGCAGGAACCTAAGTCTGTATTTCCCTAGGAGCAATCGTTTAGTGTTCATTAACTCAGAGTCTGTGGTTACTTTGTAAAGCATAACTACTGCAAATAATAAGACTCAATTGTATATGCTGTGGATTAAATGATAACAGAACATGAGAGCTGGAGTTCTAGAACTCTGGAAGAGATCATCGATAGAACGAAATTCTCAGAAAAGCATAGTAGGACAGGGTCTAGTGAGCACCGGTAGAGGGTTAAGAAGTGGTCAGGAAGTTGAGCACCAGTTACACGGAGACACAGGACTGCACTATTACTAGATGCAAGTGAGCAGGGCTGTATCATGACTTCCATAAGTTTTGTCAATTTTGCCTTCCTGGATTCCAAAAAAGATGTTAAAACTTACATTTGGTATAAAGGTAAATTACCATTATACATTAAAGCATGTTCTTCAATCTAAGAGTCACCTTTTTTTGCCCTTCTGGTTAAAAAATGATAATAAAACATTTTAGATGACTCCCAAATCATCATGGGCCCTGTGAACTTTGCCTCATGGATATTACCCTATTTGTTGCTAACAGGGCAGTTAATCGAAAAAATTACTGCTCAGTGATCTCCATTTTCTTAGTAAAACAGGAGGCAAAATATCCTGCATAGAATTAAATGAATTATGGACAAAAAAGTGATTCATTTGTGTTGAAATTTAGAAATGCAGGAAAGAGCTTGCCGAGATTCAAATAAAAGCCCCCAATTTAAAACTTTCAGTCTCTGAGATGGTTTGATATTTCTCAAGTAGTACTTAGCAGCCTTGGTGTAGGAGCAGAAGAGAGAATGTTAGACTCATACAGAGTTAGACTTTGCAAGAAATATTGGATGGAAACATTCAGAATGCGAGTCAACAGAGAGAAAGTGAATAAGTAATGCATCCTGGGAGCTAGGTTAGCAAGGAGAGAGCAAAAACAAAATTAGCCTGGCAGTGTGGAATCAGATGTGGTTGCCTGGGAACTGTATTTAATTTCTCTGTTTTGTATTTTGCAGGAGGTTTTGGAGCAATTGCATAGGGAGTTTTTAGGAATAAGAAAGTGAATGAGCTGTAAGCAAGGTAAGGAGAGTAGAAGATATCAGTAATGGAGAAATTCCAAATAGCAATGAAGTCCAGAGAGTGGATTGTTATAGTGGAGTGGTAGGAAAGATCACCCAAAGGGTGACATTCAGAGATAGAAATAAAAGATTTGAATAGAAATTGACCTGCGAGGGATACCAGCTCTGGAGAAAACCTTCCTTGAACTATGGGCCAAACAATTGATGCATTAGAGGAGTAATGCCAGAAAGTTAAGGAGATGGGAAGAAGAAGATTCTGTTATGCCAAACAGAAGAACTACAAAGAGTTGCTGGATTTGTTCTTATGTTCTTTTTTGTTTTTCTTTGTATTCTGTCTAAGCTTACTGGTAAATAACTGAGCAGTAGTAAATATAAACAAGAAAAGTGGTATCCCTGTGTCTTACTTTTGGACTTGTATTGTTAGGAAAGTAGGATGATAAGTAACATACACTGGAGAGGCTGTAGAAATGAGTATGTTCCCTTGGAATGGCTAGGTTTCAGCCAGGATTAGAAAAAGTGAAAGAAGATAAAGAGAAAAGTTAGAGAAAAAAGAGCACTCTGATTACAGTGGAAAGGGTATGTAGGTGAAAGGCAGTGGCGGAAGATTTGCCAATTAAGAATGAGCGTGGGGAAAAATAATATGCAAAGTTAAAGTAGAAGTGTAGAAGAGGGTTTATTCCTGGAGTTTACATTTTTAGTGGTGGTCCAGGCATAAAGTCAAGGGTAAAAGCAATGAGAAGTATTTAATATTTCAGTTTCGATGGAAAACTATGGCATGAGCTCTTACCTACAAAGACAAATCTACGACATGGTGTAAGATCATCCGTTTTTGCAACTATAAGCAATTTATGTTTCTCAGCAAAGTTTAGTCTTATTTATTTATAGGTCAAAATATCAAGTAACTAGAACTCACTAGATCCCCAAGGAAGCACAGATAGACACTGAAAGCACTCACTTAGATGCTAAGAGTATTCTTAAAGTGCTATTTTTTGCTCTTTCTTTTGGACATTTAATGACTTAATTATTTTTTAATGCATCAGACTGAAGACTTTACTACCATTTAACATTGTTTCTATTGGAAAATTGATTAAAAGTTCAAAATGTCTGATTTTATAAGTGGGCTTTCAGAAGCAACCCCACTTAAGCTGGGGACACATTGTAGTGCCAAGATGCGGTATTGGTTGGAAAAAGAAAGAATTGCACTAAACCGGAAAAGTCAATATTGGTGCATGTTACTAGAGATCACTCCATGGATTATATCCTTGTTTCTTTGGTGTCAGAAACTCCCTGTGAAGTTATTTTTTTCTTGAATGATTTGTGAATACTTTAATACATGATTTTTAGCAGTCATTACTTTACTTGCCATTAAATGTTTTGGTGATTGTCCTGGAGTGGGTGGGGAGTTTCTCCTTTCAAATTTATTATCTCTTGATTCTCTCCAAGTGGTTTCTTATTTATTTGTAATTATGCGACCTTGCCCTGCACATTAGTCATTTACTTTTACTTATACAGATGGGATGTAGAAGGATTACATGACCATCTATCCATATATGCAATTTTATGGTAACAGAAAATCCCCATTTTAATACATGTTTCCTTTCTAGTTCATAGCAGTGCCTGAAATTCCATCATCGTAGTACATTGCTTTAAGTTCACTGCTGCCAAAATAACTTAAAACTAGCTTATCTAGTATTCAATTATTCTGATAAATAGCTGAGAACAGTACTCTTCGAGATAGGGCACAAGAATCACAACAGTCATGTTGTATAGGCAGCAGATTTTAAGTATTGCTTCTCAGCATATTCTTAGAGATGTTTCAGTGACTCCACACATGTTGGACTCAGAGTTCTATGTTAGTGAGCTCTTTTAAAGAACACTGCAGATACAGAATTTTTGGTCTTTGTTCTCCAAATTCACTGTTTTTTTCTAGCTTTATCCTTGTATTCCTTTAAGGAAATATGAAGAACAGCTCTGCCAAATGAGCAACTTTGGTGTAAAAAATAATAGTTTTTAAAAAACTCATTTATTTGAACTCAGAGAATGAGATTTAATACTTAAAAAAAGCTGTGAGAATGGGTGTGGTGGCTCAAGCCAGTAATCCCAATGCTTTGGGAGGCCAAGGCAGAAGGATGGCTTGAGGCTAGAAGTTTGAGACCAGCATGGGCAATATAGCAAGACTTCATCTCTACAAAAAATTCAAATATTAGCAAGCTATGGTACTGTGTGCTTGTACCCCCAGCTACTCAGGAGAATGCGGTGGGAGGATTGCTTGAGACCAACAAATAGAGGCTGCAATGAGCTATGATCACAACACCATACTCCGACTTGGGAGAGTCAGTGAGATCCTGTCCAAAAATAACAAAACAAAAAGTCTATGTTAGTCTGAAAAAGAGGATTTTCTTTTCTAATTTGTAGAGTGATTTGCTCAACCCTATACTCTCACCCCATATTTTGTCTTCCCTAACATTTAAGTAACTATGTGGCCCAGAGAACAACCAGGAAAATAGGGAAGAAGGGCATCACTTCAATTCTTGCAAAATAAAACTTCTTTAGTCAAAGATAGGGTGTAATATGGCATTCCAATTCCTCTTAATGTATCCAATTTGGGACGCAATATTTAAAGACCAATTGATACTTCAGGATGTGTGTGTGTTAATGGGGATGGTGGTAAGGGTTTGGAGGAAGAATATTAAAGGATAAAGCATAACTCAAAATACAATAAGTTGTACAAGTCAAGAAATGGCTGAGGTGAGTGGATTGCCTGAGCCCGCTGGTCGGAGACCAGCCTGGGCAACTTGGTGAGACCTCATCTCTACAATAAATCAAAAAATTAGCCGGATATGGTAGTGCACACCTGTAGTTCCAGCTACTTGGAAGGCTGAGCGGAAGGATTGCTGGAGCCAAGCAGGTCGAGGCTGCAGTGGCCGGGAGCAGCCACTGCACTCCAGCCTGGGCGACAGAGTGAGACTCCAACTCAAAAAAAAAAAAAAAAAGAAAGAAAGAAATGGAAAAGAACAGTGTTTCTAAGCTTATGAACTTTTAGGATTACTTGTTTTTATGCTAGGAGGTTGTGGCAGGACATGAAATGCTACTGTGGCTTATCTGCTGGCTCACCTGGTTGACTCACTTGACTGGGTTACCTAGGGCTCATCGGATTGGCTTACCTGGTTGGCTCATCTGGAGGTATGGGGAAGCATTTGGTCCCACAGCCCTTTCATCTTCAACTTGATCTTCTGCTTCATTTTTTCTAAGCCTTGGTCCAAGTGCATGTTTAAGTTCTTCTTTAGGACATATCCATACATCATGTGCTAGTAAACTGATTCTACAGGGGGAAAAATATAATCCTCATTTTTAATATTTTCCAGTTTTCAGAGTGTAAACTTTCCTATTATGACCAACTTCAAGCTATTTGTGAACAGTTTAACAACCAGGTGGAAACATTCCTGAATATTTAATAGTCCACCCTCTTGAGACAGTAAGAGTCAGTTTCAGCCTACTATCTCACTGCATTGAAATAACCACACCCTTTATAGAGAATTGTGAGTATATGATGAAAATTATTCTTGTGTACAATAAAAAGGAAAATAAGATTTAATTTATATGTTGTTTTAAGTTGTTGAATCTGTAACAAAAATAATTAGAAAAGTTCTCTAAAAGGGTAAAACATCTGCCTTCAAAATTTGTATATTTCACTGCTCTCAAAGGGTTATATAATGAGCAGTTCACCAGATGTAAGACTTTTTTCAGGGCACTAAAAGATAAAGGTGGGAACTTTAAACTGATATATCTCACTCATAAGCTAAAATGTTAGTGTTTAACAACTCTACTATCTCTGTTTCTTTTTTGCTTTTTTAGTATTTTACCAGATGCATTCTAGTTGGTTATTGTTATTTAAATGTTCTCTCTCCTTGTGTTAGGTTTTCCCCAATTAAATTACAGGTGTCTTGAGGATAAGATCCAGGTGTCAGGCTTTTCCATTCCTCATGAGCCCAGCACAATGCCTTACCCTCAATGTGTCCCCAGTGAAACGCAGACGTGTAATTCCCAGAGGTCTTAAAGGCCCTTGTCAAGTTAGCATGCCTGCACTCCTCGGTTCTTTATGAAAATATTAAAAGTTGTCCTGTTTTCATAATGGTGAACATCAGGTAAAAACATATGAACATAGAATGGGACTTCTCATGCAAAAGTTTCCGCTTGACTTGTGAATTTAGAGTCTACTAGGGAGCAAGAAGGAAAAGGGGATAATGGGACAGAACAAGGGAGAGGAAAGTAGGGATGGTGGCAGGCAAATAAGGCTCCTCACTTTGATACTATCCAGGAAATGATGACCTAAGAGTGAGGCAGGCATAGTTAGTATAACATATAACTTTGATGTAGTCAGACAAGTTTTCTTAAACAGGTCTAATGTGGATAATTGAGGAACAAGGTGGTTAAAAAATCAGGTGCCTTTCTTTATGGGACTTTACCTTTACCTGACTGGCCCGGAATATCAGACCGTAACACCTTGCAGGTTGGAATGTGGAAATACCAGTGCAGTAAATCACTAAAACAATGAGAAATTATCCAAAGCATCAAGGCATGATATTCTAAGAAAAGCCCAGATGTAGTTAGACAATAACTTTCCATTATATAGAGGGTCCTTGTGACCTTGCGACATATATGGACTTAAATACTTAAAAGAGTATAATCAAATCTTGTGATCAGATAACTATAGCCTTCCACTGTTAGCTAATGGAATAGTTTGCTTAACCATTGTTGTGGATCTATATAAACCTTCTCATTAAAGACAAGCCTGTGTCTTTCTCTCTAAGACACCCACGTTCTCCTGTGAATGTGTTTTCCATTCTGTAATAAACTATACAGTACTTTGATTCTCTCTGTGACTTGCTCTTGAATTCTTTCTCATGGCAAAGTCTAGAACCCACAGAACAACTATACCCCACATACCCTGATATCATCTCAAGAGATAAAAGTGTGATCTGAAACTGACATTCAGTTTCTGGGAACAATGTGGTTGAAGAAAAGAAAAGAGGTTGAGAGATTGGAAAAAATAGGAGAATGCAGGAAGTTAGCCAGTAAACTGGCAAATTACTCAAACACAGCAGAATGAACCTACTCATACCTCTAGAAATTGAAATGGTCTGATCATAAATAAAGGCTATATTAATAACCTTGAAAATTCATAGTCATATAATTCTAAAATTCTATTGATAGGAGAGACTTTAGACTTATAGCTCACAACATTTCATGAATAAAAGGATAGAAATGTGCAGAAGTTGACTCAATTTCATTAAAATACATTGAGTGCTTAATGTATTTAAAAAATTTTATCATATACGAAAGAGAAAAGAATATAAAAAAAGACCAGGCCTTTCCTCAGAGCTTATTATCTCATGAATATAATAAAATATAATTGTACCAAACAAGGCAGATATAATAGCCTCTACAATTGTGGTGCAAATAAATTGTTAGGAATCACAGATTATAAAAGCATTACCCCCAAGTCTCTGCTCTAAGTTTATTCCTTTTTACACTCTCTACTGTAGCAATTCATCCATATTTTTCAACTTCATGATTCATTCCCATTTCTTGGACATTGAAATCTATATCTGTAGCTCATATTTTCTTTCTACCAATCACTAAACTTTTTGCTGTCTCGATGACCCATCCTCACTCTAAACTCCACATGACTTAGCACCATTTCTTAACAGAGTCCCATTTCTTAACAGAGAATACTTCTCACATGCTACATCACCAAAAGAGAAACAATTTCATCCTCTTTCTCTCTTAATTATTCTTACTGCTGGGAATAGCATAGCCATGTACATGGACTTTCAACTTGAACATTTTACCCCTCTAAAATATCTTGTATGTTGCTGCCAAATTATCTTAAGATATTGGTTTCATCATAGCACCATTGAACTCAAAAAGTTTTAATGACTCTTCTGCAGCTAGTTTGTATAATACAACTGCTAGTAGCCATAGCTTAATCTGTTTCCTTTAAGGCCACATTACACACTGTTTCTAAGGCCAATAGTATACCTTTTAGCCAGAATGTAACCACTGGCTCTTTCTAGTCATATAGAAGCACCTATCTTTTCAGAAAGCCCTACCTTTTCTGTGGTATCTTTTTCAAAATTTCCAGTCCCTATTTACATGTGCAATGAATTTGACTGATTTGTTTTTACTTACATCTAGAAACAGTAGTTGTACTTTAATTTTTGTCTCTATGGTTTTTCGATTGAAGTATGCACATTGTATGTGCAGGAAACATGAAAAAATGTTGTGTGTACCCCACAATACAACTGGTATAGTTCACATAGTAGATAGTTAACAAATACCTCCTCAATAAATTTAATTGAAATTAGCAAATACTTATCAAGTATCTATTATAGCCTACTAATATGGATATTTAAAAAAAAGAAAGCTCCTACTTTCAAGGTATCATCATCTATGTGAAAAAAAACATGAAGAAAAATAAATAAATAAAATTGCTCATGGGTCTACAGAATTTTGAATATCTAAAATTCATTTGAAATATCTAACATTCTCTCTACAATGCTTAGAAAATTATACAAGTTAAATTGACTTTGTAGTAGATAGTGTCACTGACTCTTTCATATTCCCTTAGCACTCACAATTTCAGTACATTCCAATGGCAAATACCTGTGACTCTCTGCCCTGAGGATATCTTTGGCCAGGAGTGTGCAGATCAGGAAGGCCAGAGAGTTAACTTTCCAGGAAGGAGCCCTCAACCAATGAGAATCAGGTGTTGGTGTTTAAAACTTCCACCTTTTTGCTTCCCTGGGAAGAACAATTACTGTAGATTTTTAAGAGATCTCAGCAGGGTGGAACTCCAGTTGTGTTCAGTGGTAACTTACATATTAACACATCCACTAAAGGCTTCTTTCTTTTTCCGTCTACTTTCTCACTCTGCTACCAGTTCATGGATCACTTCTCATACAACCTATATGCATCCCAAAACTCATCACTGTGTGTGCTTTTGGAGAAATCCCACCAAAGACTGTGTAAATCACATAATAGAACAAATTTAATAGAGCAGGCAGACAAGGATAATTTTCTATATCAATGTCTCCATGTTTTCCAGATCTGGCCCTTGTTTGAAAACTACTGTATAATTTTTTTTTTTCTTTTGAAGGTATATTGAATTGTGCAAGAACTTGGTCATTAGAGTCAGAATAGCATTGGTTCAAATCTGTGTTTCACCTTGTGCATGAAGTAACTGTGTTAAACTCCTTATGACCAAGTTTCCTCATAGGTATAAGAAGAATAATGAAGATCTCTATCAATAGAACTGTAGTGAGGATTAAATAAAAATATACACATAAAGCATTTAGCTTGTTTCTGGAACATGAACCATAAGAAGTAAATGTTAATTGCTAATTTATTTAAGAATTTGAAGTATCCTGAAGGTCCTTTAATCTTGAATGTATAGAGTGCTTTAAAATGCACTGATTTCAATACTTAGAAATTCAACTTGGATTGAAACCTTAGAGCATAAAGTTTTGAAATCCTGGCTATACTTAAGACAATGTATTCTTCAATAACTTGTTTGTGACTGATTATTTGAAGGTGATGGTTGATGGTCATGGCAGCAGAGACTTGGGGCCTGAATGTGGGCTCCACACATATAATCCTGGGCAGTTTCTAAATCCTGCAATGAATCATTGTTAAGATTTCCAATTTGTTAAATAATTCTGTGAGCATATTACATATAATAAATGTTTAGGAACTTAATTAACCATGGGTATTTTGAGATTCAAATGCTGTACATTACAACTGAAGTTATAAAATTGTTTAAGGAAATATTAGAGATTGTTTACTTCAGATAAATGTTTTCCACAGAGACATACATTGGCTGGAGATTTTTCATGGAAAAGTAGATTCTGTTTCTTTTTCTCTTAGTAATATGAACTTTTGGTCCTTTTTTGTTATTATTTCTGGGTGGGTTCAGAGCTCATGATTTATGTGAGAAGCTATTGGAATTTCACAGAAGTAATCATTGGAAAATATTTCAGTCTTAAAGTTGTTGCAACATCATTCCTAAAGAAGGGCTTTTGCAGATTCAAGAGATTTTCTTGTTCACGTTAGATAGTTCAATAAAATACCTCATTTTTTAAATGGAAATTAGAGGTGCCAAGGTCTCCCCTGTCTTCTGTGTAATCTTTCTATTTATACTGAATATCTCATCAAGTTTTTCCTCCTTTTATTCTCTAATTTCATTTTGATGCCTCAGATTCTGCTGCAAACAGTATTGTTTTCAATGTATCTCTATCCTAAAACATTTTAAAAATGTTTTCCTCTCTCTCAGCATATAGTAAAAAGGGAATAGTACTAGAATAGAGAAACAAACAGGCAAAGAACCAAAGATATGGCTAAATTGTTTCTTCTATGGTCAAATATTGAGAAGAGTGTGAAACATTTTAAGATAATTCCTAACCATAAAAATATATATATTTACAGAGCAGAAATATTAAAAAGCCCTTTATTGGTTCCACTATCTTCCTCTTGGGGAAATATACCAAAAGCGTGCTGAGGACAATCCAAGAATGGGACCGGAGTAGAGGAACATGGCATCAGGGCCTTTGTTGGTGGTCTTAATTAGGTGCCAGCCTCTCTGTCATACATTTTTAAAAATTGCTTCTCTAGGTGCTGTGTCTGTTTCATTTGCTCTTCTATGATTTACTTCTTACAACTGGCTTTCTCTTGTCTATTGACTTTGGAGTCAAAAACCTTTGGTTCCAACACAAGAAAAAGAAATGTTTGAGGTGACAGATATGCTAGTTACTATTTAATCATTGTATACAGGTATAAAAATGATAAATGTACTCTCCAAATAAGTACAACTATCATATACCAATTTAAACAAATTTTTTAATAAGGGGAAAAATCCTTGAGTTCAAAACCAGGCTTTGGCACTTACTATTTGTGTGACCTTTAGTATGACAATTAAACTCTTATTAAAAATGGGGCTACCACTAGAAAGATATAGACTGCCAAAATGGATTTAAAAAAACACAATCCAAATATCTGCTACCTTCAAGAGACCCACTTAACTCACAAAGACAACTATAGACTCAGGGTAAAGGATGGTGGAAAACATTCTGCACGAATGGAAACCAAAAATGTGTAGAAGTAGCCGTTTTCATATCAGATAAAATAGACTAAATTAGTAACAGTAAAAAAAGACAAAGATGACTATTACATAATGATAAAGGGTTCAATCCAACAAGAAGACAGAACAATTTTAAATATATTTGCATCTAACACTAAATCCCCCAGCTTCATAAAACAAATTCTACTAGACCTAAAATAAGAGATGATAACAATACAATAATAGTGGAAAATTTCAACACCCACTGACAGTAACAGACAGATCATCAAAGCAGAAAGTCAACAAAGAAACATTGGAGTTAAACAGGACTCTAGAGGAAATGGAAATAACAGACCTCTACAGAATATTTCATCCAAAAACTACAGAATATACATTTTTCTCTTTAGCACATGGAACATTCTCCAAGATAGACCATATGATAGGCCACATCATAATACATATAATACAAAGGATCAAGTCTTAATGAAGCAAAAAATCAAAATCATCAAGTACCATTTCAGACCACAGTGGAATAAAACTAGAAATTAACTCCAAGAAGAACTTGTGAAACCTAACAAAAGCATAGAAGTTAAGCAATTTGCTCCTAAATGATAAAATAAAATAAAATCAAGATGGAAATTTAAAAACTCCTTGAAACAAATGACAATGAAGCAAATTATCAAAAACTCTGAGACACAGTCAAAGCTGTGCTCAGAGTAAAACTTATAGCACTTGAGGCCTACATTAATAAGATTGAAAAATCACATATTGACAACTACATCACATTTCAAGGAAATAGAAAAACAGAGACAAATCAAACCCAAAGTTAGCAGAAGAAAAGAAATAAAGAAGATAAGAACATAAATGAGTGAAATTGAAATAAAAAAATACAAAGGATCAATGAAACAAAAAGTTGTTTTTTGAAAAGATAAACAAAACTGATAGACCACTAGCTAGATTAATTAATAAACAAAGATAGAGACTCCAATTAGCTCAATCAGAAATGAAAAAGTGACATTACAAATGATACAATGGAAAATCAAATCACCTGAGACTTTTATTAACACATCTATGCAAACAAACTAGACAATCTAGAGAAAATAGATACATCCTGGGAAACATACAATCCCCCAACCTTGAAATAGAGACGCTAAACAGATAGATAATGAGTAGTGAGATTGAAACGGCAGTTAGAAATCTCTCAACCGGAAAAAGACCTGAACCTGATGGACTCCTAGCTGAATTCTACCAGACCTTCAAAGAAAAACTGGTACCAATTTTACTGAAGTTATTCTACAAGATTGAAGAGGAGATAATCTTCCCTAACTCATTCTACAAGACCAGTATCACTCTGACACCAAAGCCAGGAAAAGACACTAAAAAAAAAAAAGAAAGAGAACTAAGATCAATACCCCTGGTGAACACAGATGCAAAAATCCTCAACAAAACATTAGCAAACTGAATTCAACAGCACATAAAAAAAATACACCATGACAAAGTGGGTTTCACCTCAGGGATGCAAAGGTGGTTCCACATGGGCAATTCAATAAACAGAATTAAAAATAAAAATCATGTGATCATTTCAATGGATGAAGAGAAAGCACTTGATAAAATCAAGTATCACTTCATAATAAAAATCTTCAGCAAAATAGGCATAGAGGGAACATTCTTCAAAATAACAAAAGCTATATACTACAAACCCACAACCAATGTCATCCTGAAGGGAGAAAAGTTGAACACATTCCTCTGCAGAACTGGAACAAGTCAAGGATACCCACTTGCCCACTTTCATTACTACTCTTCAACATAGTGCTGAAAGTTCTAGCCAGAGCAATCCAGCAAAAAATGATATAAAGTGTTTTAAAGTTGGAAGAGAAGAAACCAAACAATCTCTGTATGCTGATGATATGATCTTATACCTAGAGAACCCTAAAGACTCTGCAAAAGACTCCTGGACTTGATGAATGAATTTGGTAAAGTTTTGGGATACAAAATCAACACACACAATTAGTAGCACTGCTATACACAAATAGAGACCAAGCTGAGAATCAAATCAATAACTCAATTCCATTTACAATAGCAGCTATAAAGCTAAAATACCTAGGAATATGTTTAGCCAAGGAGGTGAACACTCTCTATAAGGAGAACCACAAAACTCTGATGAAAGAAATTGCAGAGGACACAAAAAATGGAGGACATCCCAGTCTCATGGATTAGAAGAATCAGCATTATTAAAATGACCATACTACCCTAATCTACAGACTCATTGCAGTCCCTATCAAACTACCAACATCAGTTTTTACAGAATTAGAAAAAAAAAATCCTAAAATTTATATGCAACCAAAAAAAAAAAAGCCAGAATAACCAAAGTAAGTCTAAGGAAAAAGCAAAGCTGGAGGCATCACATTACTGGATTTCAAATTATACTGCATGGCTGTAGTTACCAAAACATCATGGTACTGGTGCAAGAGCACCATGAACCAATGGAACGTTAACAGAGAATCAAGAAATAAACCCAACTATCTACAAAAAAATGATCTTGGACAAGAGACAAAAACATACACTGGGGAAAGGACACCCTAGTCAACAAATGGTGCTGGGAAAATTGGATGGCTACATGCAGAAAAATGAAACATGATCCCTCATCTCTCCCCATATACAAAAATAAATTCAAGATGGATTAAAGACTTAAATGTCAGACCTGAAACCATAAAAGTCCTAGAAGAAAACTTGGGGAAAACTCTTATGGACATCAGACTATGCAAAAAATTTATGGCGAAAACCTAGAAAGCAGATGTAACCAAAATAAAATAAATAAGTGAGACTTGATTAAACTTAAAAACTGCTGCACTGAAAAATAAATAATACAGCAAATAGACAACCTACAGAATGAGAGATGATATTTGCAAACTATACATCAAAGGACTTAATATCCAGATTCTACAAAGAGTTCAAACAAATCAGCACACAAAAATCAAATAAGCCCTTTAAAAAGTGGGCAAATGACAAGAATAAATATCTCTCAAAAGAAGATATACAAATGGTCAATAAACATATGAGAAAATGCCCAACACCACGCATCCTCAGGGAAATGTAAATTAAAACCACAACGAGATGCTACTTTACACCAGCCATCATGGCCATTATTAAAAAATTAAAAAACAAGAGATGCCGGTGTGGATGCAGAGACAAGGGAACAGCTATACACTGTTTTGAGCATAAATTAGTGCAACCTCTATAGAAAGTAGTATGGAGATTACTCAAAGAACTAAAAGTAGATTTATGGTTTGATCCAGGAATCCCACTGCTAGGTATTTACCCCAAGGAACAGAGGTTGTTATACGAAAAAGACACCTGCATGCTTGTTGTAGCACAATTCACAATTGCAAAGATGTGGAATCAATCTAAATGTCCGTCAACCGGTCAGTGGATAATGAAAATATGGTATATATACACCATGGAATACTATGCAACCTTAAAAAAGAATGAAATCATATCCTTTGCAGCAATGTGGATGGAACTGGATATCATCATCCTAAGTATACTGACTCAGACACAGAAAACCAAACACCATATGTTCTTGCTCATAGGTGGGATATAAACGGTCACAAAGAGGGAAATAATAGACACTGGGGACACCAATAATGTGGGAGGAGGGAGAGAGGTTAGGGTTCAGAAACTACTTTCCAGGCACAATGTTCACTGTCTGGGGAATGGGCCACCCGAGACCCATCTTTACCACTACACAATATTTCCATGTAGCAAATACACATGTGTACCCCCTGAATCTAAAATAAAGAAAAAATAAATAAATACATAAAACGGGGCTAATAATCTACTCATAAAGTTGGGGAGGGAAGTAAATAACATGATGCAAAATAATATGACATCTAGCAGAAATTCACTAAGTATTAGTTGTATTCTCCCTCTGACCCACTGTGGGTGTGAGATGTGGTAATATAACATTCTATATACTGTCCACCCCGAAGATAGCCATTTTGTAATTTTACTCTTTCCCTGATAGCAACTAAGAGACATTTGAGAGTAAATGCCTCAACTTCCCGTTTCTTATCTTATGATCCACCTCATCCTGCCACTTCTACTTTTGGAAAAACAAGACAAACAGTAGGTTTTTCAGGTTTACACAAATATTTGATAAAATCATGCGATTGTGTGGAAAAATAGCAGGAATTCGGGTTTGAAGTCTAAAATTCAAGAACTGTGTTGTGAATTCTCCAAACTTTAGTTTTCTTGTCTTTAAAATAGAGTTAATACTTTTCCTATCTTCCTTCAATAGTATTTTAGTAGCTAATTAAATCTTTTAAAATAAAAACGTTTTAATATCTCTCAAAAAGCATACATACATAAATATATGACATTTACATTTCAAGCAAAGTTCATTTAAATTGCCAATAAAGTTTGCTCACTCTCTCCTGTATCACTCAAGTTTCTGACCTCTGAAGGCCCTAAATTGAACACAATTGGCAAGAAGCAAAGAAAGCATGGAATGATTTTGAACAAGAAAAAATTTTTTTAAATGTATTAATTGAGTTGAGAGTGGAGAATACTCTCATTCAAATGCTGAATTCTCAGCATTCAAAATATGAAAGAAAGATGAATTGTGTGGCCGACGGAAGCTCCTTTAGGCAGTTGTTAGTAAACAGGAACAAAATGTAGCTCAGGAATATATGAGTTGAAAGCAAAAAAATTTATTTATTTATTTATTTATTTATTTATTTATTTATTTATTTAGTTTTTGAGTTGGAGTCTCACTCCATCACCCAGACTGGAGTGCAGTGGCCGCTCCCGGCCACCGCAGCCTTGACCTGCTGGACTCCGGGGATCCTTCTGCCTCAGCCTTCCAAGTAACTGGAACTACAGGTGCGCGCTCCCACGCCCGGCTGATTTTTTATTTATTGTAGAGGTGAGGTTTTGCCAAGTTGCCCAAGTGGGTCTCGAACCCACGGGCTCAGGCAATTCACTCACCTCAGCCTCCCAAAGGCGCAAGATTACAGGCTGAGCCACTGATCCCAGCCTGCAAAAAATATTTAAATTGGAAGTGATTTGTTAGCATTGACCCATTAATTCCATCATCAACTAATTGACTACTCAAATATCCCACTCTGTCTTCTCACCTTTGTCCTGGAACGCATGCTGGCCATTAGTAGGTGTGGCTACAGCAGGTACTGAGTAGCCAAGAAGGTGCTGATAGTGCTGACATCTTGACAAACGGAAGTTTACTGTTGCTTTTCAGTCATGTCTCTTTCTTTTTTTTTTCATAGCAGCCATCTGGATTCCCACAGTGCTAACATACTGCAAATCCTTGCTTTTTATCCATGTCATTAAGGATAGAGAAAACATACAACACACACACACACACACACACACACACACACACACACATACACACGCGCGCGTCCTTCACTTTGAGTAGTGCTTCTAACAACATATGGTAAGAAATGCCTACAGCAGGGTAAAGGAGGTGAAAAATCATACTCCATCAGAATTTCTATCCCAGGCCAGAGTGCCAGACCACCAGGCCTGATGTGCTTGGACAGAGCCAGAACCAGCAGGTCAAAGGGAGGGAAGGTTTGCTGAGGCATGAAAAATGATGAGAAAATAATTTTTCAGCTCTGGAGAGTCACAAGGCAGCCTAAGAGCACAGCGGTACTGCCAATTATATGTTTTAAAATGCCCTATAATGGTCCCACTCTTTTTCTATTATTAAAAAAAATATAGAGGAGGGGGTTAGAGGTTGGCAATTAGTGAGAGGAAGGAGAGGCTGGATATTAGCTTTGAAAATGATGGCTTTTTGGTGAAGATTTTATCATTTTGGTAAATATTTGTTTTTTTAAACCAGTCTTAATCAGGCAATAAAGGCACACCATCCTTTCTAAGTTTCCTGTGCAATAGGTAATTTAATGTTATGAATTCATCATTATTCCAATCAAAATTAAAACTTGGAAGTCACACATGAACTTGAATGGTAGAATAGCTATTTGATATATTTTAACAGTGGGAGAATGCCTTTACAAAGCAACATATTTTCCTGTGTTGAATTCTTTCAAAATTAAATTTATGGACCATTCATACATTCCAAAAGTAGAAGGTCACCACAATGTCTAAGGGTATCATATGACTTCAGGAATTCAGACATGGCAACTCTTCCTGCTGATGCACTAATCGAATAATTGGAAAGTTTAAGTATTAAATATCAAAAATCAGTATGTTTTTCTGAATTTTTAAATATATTTTGGATTATTTACTGGTAATCATGTTGTTTCAAGTAGAAAAGCATGGAAATGTTTGTAAAATTTTGGAACAAAAGGCCAAAACCACTTTGTATAGTTCCCAAAAGCGCACAGCAGTCTAGTGTAAGATGTCAGCTTCCTGACTCCAAATGGTCTAAGTGAGGAGAAAAAAAAAAAACCCACACAGATATTGTCTGAAAGGAAAATGGTCCTGGTCCTGCTATTTGCTGAACATTAGATTTTCTGCAAGTCAGCTGTCTTTTTCCCTGGCAACTTAATATCTATCCCCATATCTGTTCTATTTACCTCAAACAATATATCTGAGAAGAACTTAGAAGAATATATAAAAATGCATTCAAAAATAAAAAGAGTTGTGCTACAGAAATTTGTATTATTATTATTTGGTTTAATGACTCACACGAATCGTACTCATGATGGCTTCATGGCAGATTTGTAACATTTTTCCTGGTTCTGAGCCCACTTTCACTTGGATGATCTACAGTCTGGGTTTTTATGGCAGAGACATTCTGACTCGAGGTGAAGTGAAATGTGAATCTGAATTTTTCGCAGTTTTCCATAGAAGAAAATTGCCCTCTCCCAAACATTAGTTCCATTCTTCAAAATGTGGATGATATTTCTTTTTATTATTGAATTCAATCACCTTCCTAGGCAATAAAATAACTGTAGCATGACATTTTATCAAGAGAAGGAACTAACATTATTGGTCTTATCAAACAAGTGATAAAAATTTTTGTAAAAGTTCAGATCACTTTGTTAGATAGTCAGTTAGAGAAATAAGAACAAAACTAGGCCATTTGGAGTCAATAAGAGGCCTGATAATTTTTGGAGACCAGATCAAACAAAATGAACCAACATGGAACATGGTGAAAATATACTTTTTTCCCCTTCTTCAAGTATCTCTCTTTATCCCTGTGATTAATGTCCCTTCATTTCTGTTCAGTTTTCTGTAATTGTTGACCATTTGGATGGTGAGTGATGTCTCTGAGTTAGCTGAGTCAGCAAGTTGAGGTTAAATATTCTTGAGGCCTCAGCAGGACTTGTATGGTGGGCTGAGGGAAGTAGGGACTGATTATGATGTTACCTAGACACTCTTTTTCCCTCACTGAGGTTCTGGTGTTCTCCCTGGACTCCAGTCTCCACTTAAAAATTCACTATTGCAAAAGTGTGAGATGAGTCATAGATGGATATAAATACTCTGGAGAACCCAGACTGCATTTTAGTGGGGGAACTGATATATATAGACTAAATGAATCTTTAATGTGCTGATGAGGTACTTTGTATACCAGTGGGTCCTCCTGGGACCTGAGACAATACAGGACAGAAGAATACTAACATTCTTCTGTTTAGAGCCTGGTTTGTCCTTCCAAAGGAGAGAAAGAATAATTCATTTACCAAATATTTCAGTTTCTCAGTACAAATTGCTTAAAATTTGTCTAAATAATCAGTTTTATAGGTCTTTGAAAGTGATATGGAGCAAATAAAATAATTCTGTCCCCTTATCTTCCAACTTGGGTTTTCCCAGTGAGTTGTAACCTAACAGACACTTTATTCTGCTCTTAATATGATGAAGGTTAACAGTTTGAAACACATTCTTATGAGATCATTAGTTATCAATACCCGATAGACTGATAACTTGAGAGTAGACGATATTTAAATTGTTGTGCTTATCATTCATTGTATTTCTTATACCTACCAATGTAATTGATGTGAAGATAGAAACTAAATCAATATATGTTGATAAATAAATAAGACCTTAGAGAATGTGGTAGATATTTACTATGTGTAAGACCATGCAAACAGGTCCCCAAATAGAGAAGACACATGTGTCTTTATATTCAGTATCTTCACCTATGAAACAAGGATATTTGTACTCATTGTAGCTACCACACAGAGTTTATCTGAAAACCAAAATCTATGTCTAGAAGAAAACTTACTGAAAACTGAAGTATTCTGAAATAAAATATTTTGCTGTTCAGCAACTGTGTCGTTTTATGAATTATATTCATGTCCTTCCAAACCTAATTTCATGTGTCAAATTCAATTCACGTGGATGCTGGTTCTTTCCCAGACAGTAGAAGAAGTTTTCAATCTATTTCTAATTCGCAACTCTGTCAATGTATTCTGAAGAGCAAGTCTCCAACTGAGCTAGTTGCTCATTTGGAAGTAGCAGATGATCCATATTAAGAATTTGACAAATCAAATAATGGTTACAAAACGTAATGCCACAGGAAGACTTCTATTAAATACAAAAATAAGAAGGACAAGGATGGTCAAAACAAGTAATCAGTTGAAATAAAGGGCATTTTACAAAAACACAAGGAAAAGAAATAGTGTGCTATGAGGTTTTAACAGAAAAAGTGTAGAAAGAAAAGTGAGTAAATAACTCTATGGCAAGAGTATGAGAAAACTGGATGACATTTTATTTTTTACAGAAGTGATTTAACTTAATAATTTAACAACAGCCTAATACATGCCAAACACTGGTCCTGGCTCCAGGAAACATTGGCAAGCAGGGCAATCCTTACCCTCCTTGAAGATTAAAATCTGTTGAGGAGGCAGTCAATAAACTAGAATTCAGCATTTGCATTTCCCCTCACAAGTCATGCTCAAAACCCTCTTAACCTTTATCTCCTGCACTGACTGAAACAGGAAGAAGGAAAAAAGGGATCAGTCTGGAATGAATGAGAAGCCCAGGGGATGAGGAGGCCAAACAGGGATACGTTAGCAAAACCTCAAGATAAACGGTAGAGAAAATCAAGTGGGTAAAACTCATGAGTCAGTCTGTGCAGAGGGACCAGAGGGGAGAACTTCTCCTGCTTTCATTCTCTCAGACTTCCTGAAAGCAGCCATCAGTGTTATTTTAGTCTTATTTTTGATGGTAAATACTAACTGGTGCCCAAGGTCATGACTTTCAGGGGGCAGTAGTTCACTAGTATCCACTGGAGATGAGAATGGCTTGCAGAACTGTAATTAGAATAAAATGTGTAGACTTTTACATGGGCCGTCCAAAAAGTGACTTTTTCTCCAGACACAACTGGTAAGTGTTTTTCTGATGCCTACTTTTTCATTATAATGATGCCTCGGGGAATCTATGAAGGAAAGAGAAATTTAATCTGGCTATGAGTAAGAGTGTTGCTAGAAGAGCTTAAAATTCTTTAGCACTTTTTTTTTCTTTTCCCAAAAAAGGAAACAATGGACTTAAGTGTTTTTAAAAATGTGCTGACTTCGATCAGGGTTTTAAAATAAACTGATAAGAAGGTTATAGCTCCTAGCCCTTACCCACTGGGGTTTGGAGAGGAAATTCTCCCAAGCTTGGAGCTCAGTCACCTCTTCTAAGCTGGACTCTGTTCAAGGGACAGCCTCCCCCAAGTCTCCTCAGAGTGGGTGCACACCAGATGAGAGGTGTTGAACTTACTATGCTCCCGCCAATCCAGGACCTCCCCTGAAGGCCTGGCCTCACAGGTCCCATCGAAAGGAACTCTACTAAGTTGTTTCTGGCCAAGAGTCGTTCACTGACTCTCTGACTCAGTGAGAAAACATTTCCTGATTTTTTTTTTTCTTTCAAGCTAACGTCAAAAGAACCTAGAAGCTTCAGGAGGTTTACCAGTGTCTTTCACTTGTTCTGTGTGCAGAACAACAGCTTAAAGTAAAGAAGGGCTCCTGTTCTCACTTGCAATATGACATGTCATACCTAGGAAGGAATTAAGCAGAGTTGTCAGAGGCACTCTGAAATTATATGAATAATTGACAGTTTTGTTCTTTGAATGAGTGTGTAATGACTTTTTTTGTAAAGTGACAGAGACTAATGGAGACATCAACTCAGAAGATTCTAGAGTCTTTTTAGCTATTACTGGCTTAAAAGACCAAAGAAGTGAGGGTGTAGGAGTGGGAACAGTGGGGTAAGGAGGGGGCTGAAAATTGTCCGTGCTCAAAAACCAATTGGTATTAGGGAAATGCAAGTCAAAATGGCAATGAGATACCCCTTCGTACCCATTAGGATGGCTATTATTAAAAAACAAAAAGACAAAATGAGACAAAAAAGAACAGAAAATAACAAGTATTGATGAAGACTGGAGAAATAGGACTGCTTGTATGTTGCTGGAATATAAAACGGTACATCTGCTATGGAAAACAGTAGAACTACTGTGGAAAACATAGAATTATTATATGGTCCAACAACTTCACTCCTGGATATGTACCCCAAATAATTGAAAGCAGGGACTTGAACAGATATTTGTATACCATATTAATAGCAACATCACTCACAATTGCTCAAACAATTAAAATGTCCATCGACAGATGAATGGAGAAACAAAATGTGGTACACACGCAAGAGAATATTATTCACCCTTGAAAAGGAAGGAAACTTGAACACACGCCACAACATGGATGAAATTTGAAAGCATCTTGTTGAGTGAAACAAGCTAAACACACAAAAAAATATATTGTGTAGTTCCATTTATGGGAAGTACATAGAGCTGTCAAATGTCTAGAGACAAAAAGTAGAATGGATTTGACAGGGGCTGGGGAGTTATTGTTTCATGAGTATAGAATTTCAGTTTGGGAAGAAGAAAAGTTCTGGACGTGAATGATGGTGATGGTTGAGTTATAATGTGAATGTACTTAATGCCACTGAACTGTACACTTAATAATGGTCAAAATGGTAAAAAAATTTTAATATGCACACACACATATTTGGCAGCTACACAAATAGCCAAGGTTTTATCTCTCACCATTTATTTACCAATGTCACCTTCAGAAATCCTCAGCTACAGCATCCCACCCTCATTATCTTCTGAGGGGTGATCAGCACTCACTCACATTTGATAAGACCTCATTCTCTTTGTTCTACCAAGGTGGAATATTATTGAAAGTATAGAGTAAGACTATAGAAGTTCTGAAAGTTGGAAGGACTTTCAAGAGAAATATGTATTTAAATATATGAATTCATCACGTTACATATCAATGTACATTTTACATCATGATACATGTACTTTGATAGGTCATGTTTTTCCCTAGAAACGACCTGTGCAGTAGTGTCCCCTCGCCAGAGATGAGGACTTTATTGACTGACAGCTCTGTGGTAATATAACTAGGAAGAGGAGAACGGAACTAAAATTTGCTTCTCACGACGTTACTCCACAGTGTCTTATTTCATATGGGGAAGGTTGAATTGAACAACCTTCTTACCTTACAATAGGGTAAGTCATAGATTTAAATCTTAGAATTTATTCCTTAAGATTTCAGGATACATTATTTTAATAACCTTGCAATGTCATCTGTTTTATTCTTCACTATATTCTCAGTGCTTAGAGAGATTCCTGGCACAAGGTAAATGTTCAACAAGTATTGGTTGGCAGAATTAATGAACCTTAAACTTTACATTCTCCGAGAGGAAAACATTGTTGTTATATTGAAAATGAACTATCAGGCCCTCAGAATAACACATTCATACAGAAAAATGCAAACACTATATATGTCCATTTTAATAAATAAATGTATTGAGAAAAAACAAATAAACAAATGAAACAATATCCAGGTTGAAAGAGTCAGAATGTGACTAACAGGTCAGAACCTATCTGTGTCCTTCCTCAGCATAACCTCCTCCATGTCCCTTCGAGTAGCAGTCCCCAACCTTTTTGGCATCCGGGACTGGTTTTGTGGAGGAAAATTTTTCCATGGACGGGAGGGGGGTGTGGGAGATGAGGAGTGAAGTTCATCAGGAATTAGATTCTCACAAGGAGTGGGCAAACTAGATCCCTCGCGGGTGCAGTTCACAATAGAATTCCGCTCCTAGGAGAATCTAATGCTGGGGTTGACCCTACATCAGACTGAGCACTGGCCTGCCACTTACCTCCTGCTGTGCAGTCTGGGTCCTAACAGGCCACAGACTGGTACCGTCAGTGGCCCAGGGGTTGGGGATCCCCGCCCTAAAGGCACACACTTTCCTGACTTTTATAATAATTGTCTTCTTGTTTGTCTTTTTAGTTCCACTGCCTATGTATAGAACACTAAACACTATGTTTTAGCTTACTTCTTTCTGGATTTTATCTAAATGGAGTCGTGCTATATATATTGTACTGTGTGTTGCTTCCTCTGGTTTATTTATGTCTGTGACATTTAACTTACATTGTAGGAATTCTGCCGCAGTTTATTTTCCAAATTTGTTGTGTAGTATTCCATTGTAAGACTATTTCACAATATTTTATCTTTTCATAGTGTCAGATGGACTTTCAGATTGGGTCCAACACTGGGTTCTTATAAAAAACGCTTCTGTGAACATTATTTTACATCATTGATGGTATATATATGCTAGAGTTTTTCTAGACTGCAGTTGCTAACTCAGAGGATATCTCCTTAAATATATCAAATAATGACAGTTTTTCCTAGGCATTTGTACCTATTTAAACTTTCACAAGCAGTGAATGAGAGTTACATTACATCCTGGCCAAAATTCTGGTCATGTGTATTATAGGGTTTTCATTTGTATTTTGCTGATTATTGATTAATGTATTATGTATATATCATATACACATCCATATATATGTGTATACAGCACAAATATACACTCACACACAAATGTGTGTGAGTGCACATAATTTGGGTCTTTTACAAAATACCTATACAAGTTTTTGCCCAATTTTTTACTTGATTGTCTCTTTTTATTTTTGTTTGAAGTTATTATAGATACTGAAAACCGATTCATTGTCAGTTTTATGTAAACCAATTCATTGTCAGTTTTATAAAAACAAATATCTGAATGTCTTTTTTTATTGCTATTTTGCCTTTTTTTTTTTTTTGAGTCAGGGTCTTACTCTGTTACTCAGGCTGAAGGGTAGTGGCAGGGCAATCATGGCTCCCTGCAGGTTCAAACTCCTAGGTTCAAGCTATTCTCCTGCCTCAGCTTCCCAAGTAGCTGAGACTACAGAAGTGAGCCAACATGTCTGGCTATTTTTTAAAATATATATTGTAGAGAGAGGGTTTCACTGTGTTACTCAGGCTTGTCTCAAACTCCCAGCCCCAAGCAAACCTTCCACCTTTGCCTCCCAAAGTGCTGGGATTACAGGAGTGAGCCACAGTGCCTGGCCCCGTTTAACTCTTTTAACAGTGACTTTTGATGACTAGAAGATTCCAATTTTAATGGCATGAATTTATCCATCTTTTACATCATAACTACTACTTTCTGTGTAGTACTAAGAAATGATGAAACTGACATATAGTAGAAGTTTCATTGTTTTATCTTTCTACATAAAAGCAGTAGTAATAATAGACAAGATGGATAGTTTTATGTCATTAAAATTTTAATCTTCTATTCAACATGAAAGGCAAAATTTTGAAACCTTCACAATATACCTAGATTTGCATTGTGTGACTGGTGTGAGATACTTTATTTTTCCTCAAATGAATATTCAGTTATGAGAACTATTTATTCTGGTCAAATTTCCTCATCATTGTACAATTCTGACTTTATATTATGTATTACATCCTCTGTTTGACACTCTATTCGCTTCAATACAGTTAGAATGTTCTGTGTGCCAGGCACTGTTCTAAGTCAATATTATTATCCAACATTAAACAATACAGAGCGATTTTTCTGCCTTCATAGAGTTCTCACTTTTGTAGAAAGAATCAGATAACAATGAGCACAGTAAATGAATAAATAATCTAAACATTGTAAGTGATGAGTATTATGTACAAAGAGAAAAAAGTAGTCCAGGGGTAGAATAGGGGAGCTTGTGTAGAATGGGTATCCATTTAAATTGAAATGGTCTTATAAGTGCATTCAAAAAGTGACATTAAAGAGTGGGAAAAAATTAGAAAGTTATCAGTGTCATTGTTCAGAGGAAGAGTATTTGGCCAGGAAAAAGGCAGAGAGAAAGATGCATACCTGGCAGATCACAGAAAAAGCAGAGACCTGTGTGACTGTATTAGAGTAGAACATATATTGGTAGGAACAGAGGTCACAGAGTTAATGGGGGACAGACTATGTGGGGTTCTAGGCCATCATAAAGACATCAAGAAACCAATGCAGGGTTTTGAGCAATCAGATCTATGTTTCAAAAGATTCTTATGGCGTCTGATTGAAGAATAGACTGGGGCTGGGGAAAAAAGAGATGCAGAGAGATCAAGGCTAATGTAGAAGTCCATGTCAGATATGATTATGGTTCTGACCAGATGATCCAAATGTATGTAGGGGAAAAAAAGGGTCACATACTGCATATTCTACAAGTACAACCAGCAGAATACATAACTAGATTGATATGGTATATGAAAGAAAAGGAAGAGCAAGGGTGAGGCTGGATTGGGGTTTAGGAGGATTAGAAGTTCGATATTGAGATGTTTCTTGGAACTTCAATAGGAAATACTGAAACCATACAGAGACGGTTGAGTCTGTAGTTCCATAGAAAAGTCTTGAATTCACATACAAATTCCTTTTTCTATCCAATTTCTCTTTCCCTGGAACAAATCTAAAATTTCTTAAATGCGTGGCTGTATAAGTACAGTAAGACTGGACATGTGGAAAGGCATGCTTCCTGTGTTATGTTTTCTTCTCAAGAGTGTCTTAACTACTCTTGGCCCTTTGCACTTCCACAAAATTTCTGGAATAAGTTTGTCAGGTTTCATTTAAAAGCAAAAGCAAAAATAAGCAGAAACTACCGGTACTTTCAATGTAATTTCTTTGAATTTGAAATTTTTTTTAGAAAATCAAAAATAAATAGTTTTGAGATTTCCAATCTGTGAATATGGTTTATCTATCAATATATGGAGGTCTTATTTAATGCTTCTTAATGACCATTTTTTATAGAAGCCTTGCAGATAAGTTATTACTTTATTAATTTTTGCTGCCTTTGTAAAAATTCTTTCATTTCTAACACTTTAGAGTTTGCTGATATGTAAAAATAGTTGATTTTTGCTTATTAATTTCTTTTTCAGCAAGCTTGCTAAAACTAATAATTTGTAATTCTGTATCTAATATTTAAATAATTCTAATATATAATTCTAATTTATTAATACTGATGATAATTCCTCTGGATATTCCTTTACACAATTTTTTGCTCTTTGTCCTCTTTCTATTAATCTTTGCTTGAAGGAAGGGGGAGTTATTGCACTATTTAAGATCTGCAATAAAATACTGAGCTGAAATTGTGGTATCAGGCGTCTTTGTCTTGATTCAATCCCCAAAAGAACACTGTCAGTGTTTTAGTAGTAGGTATTGTTTTATCTTTAAGGTTGTCGTAAGTATGCTTCATTGGAAGAAGAAAGCTCCTTTCAATTAATTGTTTACTATGAGATTTTTGTTTTTATCATGGATGAATTTTGAATTTTATCAGAAGATTTTCAGTATTTTTTTTTTTGAGTCGAGATCTGTCACCCAGGTTGGAGTGCAGTGACATGATCACCACTCACCACAACCTTGACTTTCTGGGCTCTGGCAATCCTCCCAACCCAGCCTCCCAAGTTGCTGGGATTACTGGTGTGTGCCACCACACACAATTCATTTTGGTTTTTTTTTTTTTTTGAGTTGGAGTCTCACTCGGTCGCCCAAACTGGAGTGCAGTTGGCCACCGCTGCCTGGACCTGCTGGGCTCCAGCGATCCTTCCGCCTCAGCCTTCTAAGTAGCCGGAATTACAGGTATGCGCTACCACGCCCGGCTGATTTTTTTATTTATTGTACACGAGGTCTCGCTGCCCAGGCGGGTCTCGAACCCGCGGACTCAGGCAATTCACTCACCTCAGCCTCCCAAAGGCGCGGGATTACAGGCTGAGCCACCGATCCCGGCTCACAATTCGATTTTTAATTTTTTTGTATAGACACATTCTCACTTTGTTGTCCAATCTGCTCTCAAACTTCTGGGCTCAAATAATCTTCCTTCCTCGGTTTCTAATGGTGTTGGAATTACAGGCATGAGCCACTGCATGCAGTCATTTTTCTGTATCTATTGAGACAATTTTATAATTTTTCTCTTTATATTCCTAATATAATAATTACATCTATTCTTTTTTTAATATAAAAAATGAACATTTCTAAGTAACTGACTTTGTCATGATATATTATTCTTTTAAAAAATATATTGTGTGGTTAGGTTTGCTAATATTTAATTTAAGCTTGTCTTACATTTATTTTCATGAACAGTAAGAAATCGTCACTTCTTTCTTTTTTGCTCTTGGAGATTATGTTTGAATGGATTTATTTCTGTTTTCATTGTTTGTAAAAATTATCTGATAAAATCATCTGGGCCAGGAGATTTTTCTGAGAGAAGGTTTCTGAATTGTGAGTCAAACAATGGTTTTTGAATTAATCAGGTATTCAATTTTTCCTTGGGTCAGTTTTGTTATTATTTTTAATTTAAGGAATATTTGCAATTCATCTAAATTGCAAAAGGTTAACATAAATTTTTTCTTGATATCTTTTTGTTACATTTTCAGTGTCTTCAATATTTGTTGAGTTCTTTATATAGTTCTTATATTGGTTATATTGCCTTTGTTTTCTATGAACAATACTATCAGAGGAATTTCAATGCTATTAATCTTTTCAAAATTATATTTCTTGGCTTTTTAAAAGTATTTTTCATTAACTATGCATGTTGTAATTCATTAATTTTTTATAATTTGAAATTATAATATTTTCTTTCTTCTCAACTTTCATTGAGTTCATATTACTCTTCTGTTATTCTTCAAACTTCTTGAGATAAATTTTTCATTATATTTTCCTTTAAAATATGCATAACTAAGCCCATAATTTTTCCTTTGAGATGTTTTGGCTGCATCTTACAAATTTAAATATGCATGTTCTTTAAGTTCAAAATAGTGTCATTTTCTTATTATTTCTTGTTGGACCAATGAGTTTTTAGAACTATATTTCTTAATCTTTAATCATATTGGAAAGTTTCATGTTTCCTTTTTGTAACTGATTTCCAACTTAATTAAAATGTTTTCTTAAAATATATTCTATATTATTTCAATTTGAAATTTGTTGAGAGTTGATTTATGGTTCAGAGAATGAATAGTTATAATTTTTCAATGTATACTCAAACAGATTGTGTATTCTTCAATTCTTGGATAAAGAATTTTGTTATTATGTTCTATAATGTCTTTTAGGTAATATTTGCCAATTGTGTTTTCTACATTGCCTTTACTAATATCATGTTTGTTCTTAAGATTATGATGAAAGTATGTTAAAATCTTTTACTTTTTTGTATGTTTTCATTATACTTATATCGATTGTTGATTTATATATTTTAAGGTTCTGTTATGAGGTATGTAAACTTTAAAAATATCTTCCCAAAACCTTTACTTCTTAAAAAAAATCCCATGTTATTCCTAAAATCACTATTTTTTTTGTGTAGAATCTATTTTATCTGTTATTAATACAGTTACGTGAACTTTATTTGGGTAACTAAGTGCTATTATTTCCTTTTGAATTTTTATTTGATTTTTCTGCTTCCTTATGATCAAAAAAGACAGAAGATCATAGAATCTTTAAAAATATATTGGTTAATAGTATTTATCCTTTAACCAGATAATTGAGATTTTTGTAATTTGCACAATTACTGATACATTTAATTCATGATTTTTGTGCTTTCTACCTCTCATACCTGTTCAATTTTTATTTTTTCTCTTTTTGATGCTTCCTTTTGTATTAAGCTATTTTTAATCAATTCCACTTCTTAAATTTGTATCCATAAGTTGATGCCAGATGAATTCCAAACATTTATTTATTAATGTGTAATTAACATTAATATCTTCTATTCTTTTAAACCACATATGAATTTTAGAGCACTTGAAATCCTTGAAGCTCTTGCCAACTTTATTTTCATAATTTATCTTGTATCTGTTTTGCTCATTTGTTAATCTCACAACTTTTAATTGTAATTGATAAATACAATACTTATTTCGATTTCCCTATGCATTTCTTTCACTCCATTACTGCATCTGAAACTCTTTATCTAAGATTCTTTCTCTTCTGCAAGGAGACAGGAAAAAAAAAGAAAAAATTACCTCAGTCACATTTGTAGAACTCCATTTTCTATCCACAGATGAAAAAAATGTCTCTAGTTCTTTTGCATCTCTTATAATAGAGATAATATCACATATTAAGAGCTGAATGAATAATTCTATCGCATATGTGGCCTGCTTCATTCAGCAATAACAACATTGTATTAAACTTATTGTTCCTGTGTCTGTGACAAGACTGCAACCTAATAACAGGTATCTCTCTTAACCAGCTCTCAACCTAAACTACAATACTTAGAACTGTTTCTGGCACCATCAGCATTCAATAATTATTGACTAAAAATAAATAAAATCATTATGGCTATTCCCAAATAAAAATTATTCTAAATATTAATTGTTTATCATTTATATTGTATAATGTGAAAAACCTTCAAGGATCATGTCTTACATGATTAATAAATATATTTTTACGTTATTTAAAGTAATGTAAGTTTTATAAATCTTTCATGTTGTCTATTCTTTGTAATAATAAGAGATTTGAATTTAATAAGGGAAAGATGTTCATAGTGTCTCTTGATTCAGATTAAATGTTTATTATAGTGTCAGCAATCAATATTTTTGAAGTATTATAACATTTTATCATTCTGATTTCATGGGAAGTGAACAAATCTTTGATCATATGCACTAAATGAAGAATTGTACCATGAATGTGTACCTTTTCTTACTTTCTAACACAAAATTTTAAACTATGTATTCTGACTTTTTAATATCATATCCTGCTTTCTAAAATTCTTAACTATGTGACCTTGGCCAAGTGACTGTGCTTTATAAAATGGAAAATGATAACAACTATTTCTACTTTAAAGTTAAAGTATATGAGTTGGCAAACCCCTCGGGTCCCCGCCACTGTGGGAGCTTTTCTATCTTCTCAATAAATCCTGCTTTAATAAATAAATAAAGAAATAAAGTAAATGTGTTAATTCATATAATGTCTTAAAATAGCACCTGAAATACTGTCATCTCTGAATAAATATTAACTTTTCATATTCCTATGTTGCAAACTATGATGTATATATAAAGCTTATTACTATTTTATAATGAAAGAAAAATATCTTGAATAGTTAAATAGATACAATATCGCATGCCATATCATTTTTACAGTACTTGGTCAAAGTAGTTGCACACAATTATCATCCTGTTTTGACAACATACATGTGAAGTAAGCAGAGAAAGATAAGTATAATATTCTGATGACGAAACAGAGAAAATAAATAGCTTTAAAAAATTACATCACAACTCTGGCATGGCACTGAACTGGAATCTGTGTCTTCTTGTTTCCAGGGGAAGTATATTACACATATTGCTTGGTTGTTTCTTCCAGATGATACAGTAGAAAGAGAATGTACCTGCACTGTAAGGTTGACTACAACACTCTTTAGCATGTGACTCATCAAGCTACCATAGTTATGTGAATTGCTTTGTTCTCTTTTTGTTGTTGTTGTTGTTGTTTTTTGAGTTGGAGTCTCACTGTCACCCAGGCTGGAGTGTAGTGGCACGTTCACGTTCATGACCACCGCAGCCTCGACCTGCTTGGCTCAGGCAATCCTTCAACCTCAGCCTTCCAAGTAGCTGGAACTATAGATCCACACCACCACGACCGGCTAATTTTTGTGATTTATTGTAGAGATGAGGTCTCACCAAGTTGTCCAGGCTGGTCTCGAACTCCCCAGGCTTCAGGCATTCCTCTAGCCTCGGCCTCCCAAAGTGTAGGGATTACAGACTGAGTCACTGCACCCGGCCTGCTTTGTTCTCAGTTCTACTATGGGAATCACCCTACCCTAGAGAGAGTCAAAACCTACTTCCTATTCTTTGGACATGACACTATTCCTTGGAGCCTCACACAACAAATATAAACCCTTCTTCACATGCTAAATAACTACGTCCCCTTGGGTCCTCCTCTCTCTGAGTTTTTATATATTTTCTAAGAGCGGCATTGCTCCCATAACAAACTCTCTCAGTCTGTGTCCTAGTGGTTGATATCCTTCTAAATGAGAGGCTCAAAACTGTATTATGGGTGTGTAGCATCATTTTACCTGACTTTATAGACATTTTATGCTTATTAATAGTCTAATATTAAATTAATTTTAAGACAGTTGTATTTCACAATTACACCACATTCAACTCTCTGCTAAGACAGCTTTCCCTTTTTACATTGGAAAGGGAAGAGACACCAATATAGGTAGGTCTGATGAGGTACTTAATAAAACATAAATAATGGATTATAATGATAAGAATAAAAGCCTACATGTATGGATGAATGCCATATATAGACCAAGAGAAGCACAGTTTTTAGAGTTTCTATGACTAAACCTGTAATTTATTCTATTCTTATTTATTAACAAGAATCACAAATACACTTTTATATTTTATATGTGTTCCTGGTATGTAGAAGTATATTTTTTTTAGCATAAAGCAAAGGACAGATAACAGACTATACTATAGAAGTGAATTCATGAAAATGCTTAGGAAGTTGTGAAATTTCCATCTTAAAATCAACTGTTTATATAAACCTCATTCCCTTATGACTTCTCCTAATAAACCTAAGTGGTAAGTAAGACTATAGTGACATTTAATATTTAGGTTGGTATAAAAGTAATTGCGGATTTAGAATGAATTTTAAATCATTATAACTAGGCTTAAACATCTTTATTGATCAAAATAGGAATCATTACAATCAACACATTTTTGCCCGTGAGAAATAAGTTTGTTTATTCCTATAGTGTAAAAATCTGTGCTTTGGGAATCGACAACCTCTTGGAAAGCATTTTCTCCACCCTGCTGGTTGCAAAAAGTTGTCAAGATGCTTGGAAAAGTGGTAGTTGGTTGGCGAGAGGTCAGGTGAATAGGGTGGATGAGGTGAAATTTCGGAGCCCAATTCATTCAACTTTTGAAGCACTGGTTGTGCTACTCGTGGTCAGGTGTTGCCATGAAGAAGAACTGAGCCCTTACTGTTGACCATTGCTGACTGAGCATCGATTTGCTGTGCATACTTCTCAGATGTAAGAGGATCAGCTTTGATGATTACTTACAATTGGTGGTTGTCAACTTCCAATGGCCAGTCACTATGCTCCTCATCTTCAAGGTTGTTGTCTCCTTCTTTGCAAAACGTCTTGAACCACCACTGCACTGTATGTTCATTAGCAGTTCCTGACCAAATGGTTGATGTTTCCAGTTGTCTCTGCTGCTTTGATTCATTTTGAACTTGAATATGAAAATCACTCAAATTTGCTTTTTGTCTACCATCATTTCCATAGTCTAAGATAAATATAAAATAAACAGCAAGAAATAAGTCATTAGCAAAAAAGCATAAAGCGAGAAATGTGTATTAAAATTATGTATAACATGGCCACATTCATTTATGAATGTATTCCAGGTGGGACTTGGTGGCTCAGCCTGTAATCCCAACACTTTGGGAAGCCCAGGCGAGTGGATTGCCTGAGCCCATGGGTTCGAGACCAGCCTGGGCAATTCAGTGAGCCCTCATCTCTACAATAAATAAAAAATTAGCTGGGCGTGGTAGGGCGCGCCTGTATTTCCAGCTATTTGGAAGGCTGAGGCAAAAGGATTGCCTGAGCCTGAAGGATCGCCAGAGCTCAGCATCTTGACGCTGGGGTGACCATGAGTGTGCCCCTGCACTCCAACTTGGGCGACAGAGTGAGACTCCAACTAAAAAAAAAAAAAGTATTCCAATATCAAATGGTAAATATCAACAATGCAAAAACTGCAATTACTTTTGCATGAACCTAACAAAATACTATAGAAGTATAAATTTAAGATGTGCATATATAATTATATATAATATAATTTTTATAAATGCATAAATATATAAAATTTTATAAAATTATTAAAATAGTTTATTAAATATATTCCATCAAAAAGTACTATAACTGAAAACACTTATTTATAGAATTATTAAGTCCCTTTTTCATTACAAACCAAAAGTAGTGCTTAGTTTAAAGCTCTAATATTCACATGTATTGCTATGAAGTACCATATAAAGATTAACATTTAAAAATTTATTAATAATTATCAATTAATTATCTGTAACTGATCAAGTCCTTGTTTATATAGTCATCTTCTTAAAGTATTGTTTCATCTATTAAATTTACTATTTTGTAGAGGAGGCTTAATCAGATTGACCATTCAATGATCCAGATTTTTCAGTAAGGCAACAAAAAAAAGCAGGCTGACATTTTAAGTTTTCAACAATATCTAGTAACCACAGCATGAATTCCAACGTTTTTTTTTTTTTTTTTTTTTTACTCAATCCCTCTCTGTGACCCAGGCCAGAGTGCAGTGGCACACTCATGGCAACTGCAGCCTCAACCCGCTGGGGTCAGGCGATCCTTCTGCCTCAGCCTTTCAAGTAGCTGGAGCCACAGGTGCCTGCCATCATGCCCAGCTCATTTTTTAATTTTTGATTGAGATAAGGTCTCACCAAATTGCCCGAATTTCAACATTCTTTAATGTTTAGCCTGAACTGTCCTAAAGTTCCCTTTATTATATTATGTAAGCAACATGTTTTTAAAGAATGACATTTTCTCCTGTATGATTCATCAATCATATACTATAAAAAAAATTAGAGATTAGCATTTCTTGAACAAAAATACTATTGATTATAAAGCATAGAAAGATGATACTGTTAAATTTGTTTTATTTATTTATTTATTATGTGTGTTATGTATATTTTCATATATATATAAATAGCTATTAAAAATCATGGTTTTTGTTTCTACATTTTCCCTCTTGTTTTTAATACAGTGCTAGTTCCTCTGAGCATCATCAAAACAGGAGTTAGAAACGAGAGAGAAATATGACACAGGTGTGATTAAAACTTATTTGTATTAATTCATGAATTAATATGAGTCTCTGATGCAGATACTTCTAGATGTTCCCCCTGTACTTCTTCAGATTGGTACAATTTGACATAAATTGTGCTGTAAAATGTTAGTCCTTTCTTTGACATAAGAATTCACAGCTTTGGACCTGTTGGATAATGATACTTTCTTCTTCTATGGGAATATATGATCATACACAAAACTCTTGTAAATTATCTCTAAAAGCAGAAAGGAATAGTAAGATAAATATTGCTGCATAAGCAGATTCAAAGATTAAATTCACTTATTATTTCTGAAAACAAAACATTAAATTTTAATGTTGCATTTGTTCATGACAGTTAAAGTTCTTGAGTGGAATGCAGAGTTCCTTTATTTCAGCATTGTCTTAATGCAGGATTAGTTTATTTTGGTAATTTATTATTGTTAGAATTAAATCAGACTTAGGACTTTCTTAGTTTGAGTTGAGTTTATAGTTTTGAATGTCTATGTGTGGTCTTTGATCTCAGGCTGTGAAAGATGGCTACAGAAACTTTGAGGCTTTCCACAGCTTTCCCATCAAGAGGCAAGGGTTATTTCTGAGACTGACCTGTGATGGTTTTGACCAAAGTATATGGTAGAAGTGGTGCTGTGACAGTTTCAAACCTGGGCTATAAGAAGACTGGCTCTTCTACCTTAAAGTTTTAGAACCCTGGGATATTTCAGCGCTCTCCCTACTGGAGAGATGCCATTGTAAGGCCTGAAGAATACACAAGGGACCACTTCTATTCAACATCGTCCTGGGAAGACCTAGCCAGAGCAATCAGACAAGAGAAAGAAATAAAAGACATCTAATCAGCAAGAGTGAAGTCAAACTATCTTTGTTCATTAATGAAATAATTACATAACTAGAAAACTTTAAAGATTCCTCTAAGAGACTTCTAGACTTGATAAATGGCTTCAGTAAAGTTTCAGTATGCAAAATCAACATTCAAAAATCAGTAGCATTTCTATATACCAATAATGAATGGGCTGAGAATTAAATCAAGAGCTCAATCTCATTTGCAATCACCACATACACACAAATACCTATGAATCCGTTTAATCAAGGATATGAAAGATTCCTACAAAAAGAACTACAAAATAGTGATGAAAGAAATTGTAGATGACACAAACAAATGGAATAACATTCCATTCTCATGGATTGGGATAACCAATATCATTAAAATGACCACACTGCCCCAAGCAATCTACAGATTTAATGCAATCCCTATCAAAATATTATCAGTTTTTGCAAAGTGAGAACAAACAATTCCAAAATTTATATAACACTAGAAAAAGAACTTGAATAGCTAAAGCAATCCTTAGTAAAAATCTGGAGGCATCACATTGTCTAACTTCAAATTATCCTCCAAGGTAATAATAACTAAAACAGCATAGTACTGGTACAAAAATAGACACATAGATCATTGGAACAAAATACAGAACCCAGAAATAAAACCACATACCTGCAACCAACTGATCTTCAACAAAGCCAACAAAAATAAACAATGGGGAAATTAAAATTAAAATGGTACATCCTAGTCAATAAGTGTTGCTGGGAAAACTGGCTAGCTACATTCAGAAGAAACTGAACACTTACTCTCACCATATACAAAAATTAACTCAAGATGGATTAAAAATGTAAATGTAAGGGCCAAAACTATAAAAATACAAAAAGAAAACCTAGAAAAAACTCTTCTGGATAATTGACCTATTCAAAGAATTTATGATGAAAATCCCAAAAGCAAATGCCAAAAAACCAAAAATTGACAAATGGGACTTAATTAAGCTAAAAAGCTTCTACATAGCCAAAGAAACACTGAATAGAGTGAACAGAAAACCTACAGAATGTGAAAAAAAAATTTGCAAATTATGCTTCAGACAACAGACTAATATCTAGCATTTACAAGGACACAAATAACTTAACATGAAACAAGCAATCCCAACTACCCCAACACAAGAGGTTAAAAAAGCCCAACAACTATTGACTGGATAAACAAAATATGATTTACATACACCCTGGACTACCATGCAACCATAAAAAGAATAAAATCATGTCCTTTGTGGCATCGTGGATGGAGCTGGAGAATGTCATCCTAAGTGAACTAACTTATAAACAGAAAGCTAAACACTGCATGTTCTTACTTATATGTGGGAGCTAAATGGCCATAAAGACGAAAATAATAAACACTGGGGATAATGAAAGGGGAGAAGTGGAAAGGAGGGTAAGGGTTCAGAAGTTACCTATTGGGTACATTGTTCACTATCTAGGGAACAGGGTCACCTGAAACCCAATCTCCACCAGTAAGTAATATACCAATGTAATACGCGTCTGTAGTTCCAGCTACTTGGAAGGCTGAGGCGGAAGGATTGCCAGAGCCTAGCAGGTCGAGGCTGCAGTGGCCGGGAGCGGCCACTGCACTCCAGTCTGGGCGACAGAATGAGACTCCAGCCACAAAAAAAAAAGACCAAAAAACCCCCCAAAATAAACATGTCCTTGTGACCCCTGAATGTAAGTTTTTTAAAAAAAGAATATGTAAAGGGTCCCAGATGACTCAGTCAAGTCACCAACATATGCATGAAATCTTCATGAACCCCAACCCCCCAGACCAATCCAGGTACTGGTTGACTACTACTGAGTGATCCAAGGTGATGCCACCAGGAATCACCCAGGGGAGACCTGCCTGAACTGACACACATTATGAGATAAAGTAAAATGGTGGTCATTTTAACCTCCTGTGTTAGGGATAGTTGGGCAACAATGGGTGATTAGAACAAAATTACCAAGGGAATAGTTAGTGTCACCAAAGTGGCCAATAATAGTAATGGTATTAAATACATTTTGGAAACAATGTAAGCTAAAATTTAAATTCGAATTTCTAGTTCTATCTACAGTTGGTCCTCCATATCTGTGGATTCTGCCTTTGTGGATGCAACCAAATGCAGATCAAAAATATTTGAAAAAAAAATCACATCTGTTCTCAACATGTACAGATTTTTTTGTCATTATTCCCTAAACAATACAACTATCACATAGCATTTATATTTCATTAGGCATTATAGGTAATATCGATATGATTTAAAGTATATGGGAGGCTGTGCATAGGTTATATGTAAATGCAATGCTATTTTATATCAGAGACTTGAGTATCCATGGATTTTGGTCTCTGAGAAGATCCTGAAATCAAACTTCCCAGGATATCAAGAGATAACTATGCATGCCTCAAAATATTCTAATGATTCAAAACTGACCCAATCCAAATGACCAATCCAGTGAAAATTCAAAATTAATAAATTAATTATATGGCTTATTCTAAATTGATGATTTCTATACGAATAATTTGTTACTAGCTTAACTTTCAATTTTCACATATAGTGTAGGTCAGAATAATGTATTATTTAGTAACCTGTGAACTTACGAACTAAGTATGGCTAACTGTGTTTTGAGTGGAAGATGCTAAATTAAGGAGAGAACACATGAATTTTTTGAAAATGGTTGTTCAGGTACAGACAAGATGCAATGACAAACCATGGAGAGAGTGTCTCATAGCCCTGGTCTCCTCAACCAGTAGTCCCCTGTAATACTCCATTGTCCCTTTGCTGCTTTGGAACCCTTTCATTCTTCTTCCATGGTAGCTTCATGACTTGCTTAAGATCACTCACTCTAAAAAAATAATAGAAATAAAAAATTAAAAAAAGATGTCTCCCTCTGTGACATTTCCTTTTGACCACCCAATAACAGAATACCTAATTTCTTCTTTCTTTGCAACTCTATACTAAGGGAAGTTAAATGAATGTCTGGATATGCATCTTCATATAGATAGTCAGTCCAATGTAGGTCTGGTGACCTCCTGGTGACTGCACTTCATGCAGTGAACAACGCAGAAGGGCACACTTTATCCAAAATGTATGGTTCCATTGTCACTAACCAAGCCCTTTAGGGCAGAAGGAAAGAATGGCTTCTTATCAGCACAGCCTATGTTTAAGGGGGCTGGAAGGCTAGTTTCTGTGTGTGCAGAAGGAAGAGGATAACCAGGTATATGAACAGTGCCCATCACACCATCCTTAACCCATAAGACACAAGACAAAGACTGGAAACAGAGATCATGTGACCTATTCTTTTAATAGGCACAAGTCCATTAATCTTTACAAATCATACTTATCTGAGATGAAGCTATTTAGGTAGATAAGCCCATGCTCACAAAGCAAGAAACAGTGACCAACTGAGATTCATAGAACTCTAGAACTGAAGTATTATATTATTCAAACCTCTAATGTGGTATACTTGAGGAAACCGAGACCTCTTTAGGGTCCTATATGTAACCTAGGATACTCATTCACTGCATGCCCAAGATAGGATGGAATCTCTTTTTCTAAGCTCTCATAACTTTCTTTCAATCACATTTTTTTAATGACAAATTGTGAGGAGAGGAAATTTGACATTGAAGGCATTTACCCATTTTTTTAAGGTCTCTACTTTTTTCCACTTTCTTTCCTACCTGAAATTTCTTAGTTTAAAAGCATATTAAGTTCAAGCCTTTGAATTTGGAAACACACACATACACATAAATACACACACATGCCTAAACATAAACTTTGGATTTACAAGTGTTGAAAAGCACTAACTATAATTTTAAAGGGATTTTTGTTGTTGTTGTTATTTGCTAAGTAGAGCTTAGAATTTGTTCTTGGGTGCCAAGAATTTTATATAAATAGTTTTCTTAATGAAAAGAGGCTTGAAAAAGATTCTTACTTTGAAAAGGAGATTATGATTAAAATTCTTAGAATTGCAGTCACATAGACAAATATTATTATGGACTGGATGATATGAAGAAATAATTTGTTTCAAAAATCAACTCTTATTAAGTTTCCAAGCCGGGCTCAGTGGTTCAGCCTGTAATCCCGCGCCTTTGGGAGGCTGAGGTGAGTGGATTGTCTGAGCCCGCAGGTTTGAGACCCGCCTGGGCAGCGAGACCTCATCTCTACAATAAATCAAAAAATCAGCTGGGCGTGGTAGCGCATGCCTGTAATTCCAGCAACTTGGAAGGCTGAGGTGGAAGGATCACCGGAGCCCAGCGGCCACTGCACTCCAGTCTGGGCGACAGAGTGAGACTCCAACTCAAAAAAAAAAAAGTTTCCAAATTCATGCACGAAGACTTGACTTAATTAGTACTTGCACATATATGTGAGAGTGTGCATATATACATATAAATATTAGTGTGTGTGTGTGTGTGTGTGTGTGTGTGTGTGTGTGTGTGTGTGCCATATACATAGAAGCCATTGAATGAACAGCTTCTTTAACACCTGAGCTGTGAGTCATTTCTGCCCAAAGCAAGTAAGGTCAGTGAGCTCCACTACTGGATAATAGAGACTCAGGAAAGGAAAGAAGAATCTGGCATTATTTTAAAAGGATATCTTATCTATTGGAGTAACTATCTGTCAACTAACATTTTTTCAGCATGTTCTTTAAAACAGGGGGAAAAAAGAGCTTTGTGTTACCCAATTTTTTAAATTAAGATAGATTTAAAAGTGAAGATTAAATATCTTTGTTCCCAAAGTCAGACCTGTGTACTATGCTAGGTACTTTGGTAGCACTTAAATTCTTTGAGTTCATGTGCCCTGTCATTATTTCAGCAAAGCAAGCTATTTGCAATTGTGGAGACACAATTTAGTTATAAATATTTAAGGTGCATGTTTTTCATCTTTTCTTTTCTTATCATGTCTTTTCCCCGACTTTTCTGCAGCCTTAGCATCTGAAATTGGACTTTTTTTTAATAGCCTGCTTTGTGTAAGTATGCATGAGGAAGAGCTTGGTTGGGACTGAAGGCAGAACTTGCTAGGGAATATGATTCTTTTTTCCTCTATTGAGATTCCTTCCAGTGCTCTATACCAAGTGCCACTCCACCCAGCTAAGGGAATGTCACATTCCGAATATTTCTCCAATGACCGCCCAACCCTGGAACTCTGAATATGTTCAGTAGGCAGTTAGCTTCTTCCATGCCTGCCTCCTCTTATCTGCAGAGTCTGGAAAACCCAAAATTGATTTTCCATATTCCTTTGTAAGTAGGATCATGGATGCAAATAAGAGTTATTCATGCTATACCTGGAATTCATCTTTGAAACGAAAGGCACCATCCTGCTGCTATTTCTGCAGATAAGCAAGTTCTCAGGGACATGAACGTTGAGGAGGGCTGTGGAGGCAGCATTGGGGATTTAATTTGTGGTCATGAGCACTGTGAGGAGCTGGTGTAGGAGTGGAGGTAGCAGCGGTAGTGACTTCCAGATCTTTAGGTTGAAGCCATGGCAGTGGTTTCTAAACAAGATATAGCCCTGACTCCTACAATTCTAGCCCTTGCAAAAATGTTGTGGTTCTTGTATTAAATCCCTTTCTGCTTACAATACCTAAATATAATTTTTTGCACTGACTCTGTCAGATATGTCCAGAGTATGGCAAGTCATAGACAGCCTTCCTGCTAATGCTGAGGTTACTACATGACATATAAGATTTCTTACATCTGGGGATTTATCCTTGATTTTCCCCAAGCTTTCCACTCAGCTCTTAAGTTCACTTATTTATTTATTTTTTTGATATGAATTTTGCTTTTGGTGGCAGTAGTTTTCTTTTTTTTTTTACTAGATTTTAATGAAGCTGAGTCTAGGATAGTGTTTCACTCCACCATCTTTTCCTCTAAGTGAAACGAATGATTTTAAAACTCATCAAAAATAAATATGCATTTGGTTAATTTTCTTTGACAAACTTCATTCAGGTCTTCCCCAGAGGCCTTATAAATTCAAAGTGAAAGAAAATGTACAGATAATTATATTTACAATTAATTAGTTTTGAGTCTGTTTTATATTATATTTTGTTTAGGTACTTTATAATATATGGTATTTTAAAAGTAAATATATCTTGACCATTTTAAGCATTTGCTCTTTGAATCATTGACTATTTACAGTGTTTATTATGCACCAAGCACTTTGCTAGGCCCTCAAAAAAAAAAAAATTAACTGGGAAAACTCTTGCTCTCTGACAATTTTTGTATAGTATATTCACATCAATTTTACTCAAATGGCAATGTTTTGACCAGTTTTGCAAAATTTGGTTGAAAAATGAACATAAACATCAAGAAAGACTATATGAGTCTTAATCGGTTTTTAAAATTTTAGCTGAGAAATAAACATCAGGAAAAACTTTACAAAGGCACCCATAACATTTAAAAATAAATATTACTACAGAATGTCACTAACTATGAGTTAGGACTCTTACAGCAACATAATGCTGTTTAGTTCAGAAACAAACATGCTAGAGGCTGGAAGGTCACTTGAACCCAGGAGTTTGAGGCCATCCTGGGCAACACAGTTAGACCTCATCTCTAAAAAAGGAATAAAGAATTGTCAAGTGTGGTAGTGCACTCCTGTAGTCCCAGTTACTTGGGAGGCTGACATAGGAAGATTGCTTGAGTCCAGGAATTGAAGGTTGCACTGAGCCATGATCATGCTACTGCACTTTAGCCTGGGCACTAGAGAAAGACCTTGACTCAAAACAACAACAACAACAACAAAACATGCTTACTCTTTCCCCTAACCCTTTGCTCTAACATTATCAACCTCAATGTTTTTCTAAATATCCTCTCTAAATATGGACTAGAGGAAAAAGCCAGCAGCATGCCAACTCCAGAGGGCATCATCGCCTGTGTAACTGAGTTGTGTTTAGAGAAAGAAAAGGTGCAAATGCATAGACAGAGGGCGTATCTCACAGACATGGCATTCAAACTACATGTGGTGCCCTTGAAAGAAGAAAATCAGAGTGATCAAATGGGAAGTTCAAAGAGACCTTGCAAATCATTGACACTGTTCCTTCTGCCAGGCAAAATTATACTAACACCACCTGGGATTGTTTCAAAGTAAGTTATTTGTCTTTGGTTGTTTTTCTGTTTTACACTAGTTAGAATTTATTCATTTTTAATCTCAAAGTTATTTTATACTTCAACTATTTTTAGAATTGTCAAAATTGCTTAATCATTGAGTTGTAAAATACACCTTGTCCACATTCAACCCTCTGCCCTATTTAAACTTACATGTTGTAATGAACCCTTGTGTGACCATGACAAATTGATGATTACCTGCTTAAATGTCATAAGCAATGTGAAAGAATGACTAGGTCTTAGCATGCTGTCTCTAATGCATTTCATATTAATTTTAAGATAGCTTTCTTAAATATTGCAGCCAAAAGGGAAAAAAAAAGAATAATTCCATGGATCTCATAAGATCTATTCAGAAAAATAATTTTTTCAAATCTATAGTTGCTGAAAATTCAACTGAGCCAACAGAGATCTCTCTTCTTAAGAAGATGCAGGAGCAATTCAGATCCTACTGCTTTCACACACAGAAAAATCAAAATCTAATTCCTAAAAATGTAAAATGTTGCCAAGTCTTCCAGCTATAACTTATCAAAGCTTTCAGGGATTTCCAATTTGCACTTTCATCTTCCTGCCAACCATGTATATATACACAGTGGCTTGAACAGCTCCATGCTGTTTTCCTTTCGAAGATACATTTTAGGATTTTAGGATTTGGGGTTGGGGACATCTAACTACTGACAAGCGTGTTGGTTTCATGCTTTGCAATCATTAGCTATCAATCTACAGTGAAGTTTGTAGTACAGAGAGAACTTCAAGTAATAAACAAACTTTGCAATTCTAATGCTGCTAGAATTTGATGTCATTTACTAAATGAAGCATATAAAAACATTTCTATAAAAAGAGCAAAATGAAGCCCTGATAGAGATGGTTCAGAACAGGAAGAGCATGTTGAAATATGACTTTTGCATTTGTACATTTGACTAAAATAAGAAGTGGTAAGAAACCTATTATCAACTTTGCCTACCGCACACATTAACTGTGAGGCAGTCTTGCTATTCAGGCTTGACTAGTAGAATCTGAAATCAACTTCAATTGTAAACAGAGAGGGCATTACCTAGCTAAGCAATGGCATTGTAGTACTATTTTAAAAGGATCTGATAAATTGGCATTTTAAAAGAGATGTTGAAACACATTAAATATTTATTTAACCTCAGGCAAATGTAATAGGTATCCAGAGATCTTAGCCAATTGTCTACGTATCATATGATTTCAGCTATGAAAATTTCTGCTTGTACTGAATGGGAGGTACAATGCTTTTGCAACTTCACTGGATTGGCTAGAACAAAACCAACAACCAAGAAGATTATGACAAAAGGTGTTCTCAGTCCATGTTAACTGCTTGTTTTGATGATATCCTCTACCCAGTTTTACATTTAAGGGACTTGATTATAAGAAAATAAGCATCTGTTTCCAAATCTGATGATGAATTTCTTTCTGAGATATGCCGGTTTATAGAGGCCATAACTAAATGATCACATCATAAGCAAGAGTTTCTGTACTCTTCTACTAAATGTTCTATAGGCAGTAATATTCATAAGAGCAAACATTTGGATGTTCATTGTAGTCTAGGAACTTTTTAAAGTGTTTTGCATAAATTCATGTAATTCTCATAACAAACCCATGTAGAAGTGTAGTTATTATCTCCATTTTACAGATGAGAGAACTAAGTAGATTGCCCATGACCACACAGGCAAAAAGTAGCAGAGCCGTGATATGTAGCACATAGACTGGTCCACAGTTGAGTAAATGATAGTGTCTCCCTGCAGGCCTTAACAAATTAATCAACTGATAGAAGATAAGTTTCCAATACTAATTGCCATAGTCGCTTAGCCAAGACACCCAGTTATCATAATTATCTCTTATCTTTCAGTATTTCTATTCAATTTTCTTATGTTTGTTTCTGCCCTACTATGTTGAAGACCCTAATTGACTGTGCCAGGTAACTGTCTTTGTGCTAAGGACATTCTTTCTTACTAGGTCTCCTAGGAAACTTTCATGGTACACAATTTACTACATAATTAAAAGAAATAATCTACTTTGATACTGATTTGTAAATTGCTTCAATTTGGAAAATAAGCCACAACTTCTTAAAGTTCAACTGTAGGGCCTTTATTTTCTAAACTGAATATGTTCACAATTTGTTTCTACATTAAGGAATAATATATAGATTACACAAATAAAATGAGTAGCTATTTACATACACATATATTTATATTTTATTTTTCTATTTTAAAAATATTTTCTATATTTTGTATTTAGATATCAAAGCATGGTGATTAATTTAACTTATTAAAAGTGCTAGTTATGATAGTACATGTCAATAGAGCAATAATAATTGTTTTTCTGTATAGTAATGACAAACATTTGCTGGAAAAAATTTAAGACTCTCATCTTGACTAACTCTTTTGGGAAAAGAAAAACAAAAAAAGGAAGAAGAAGAAAAGAAATTTATAAGCCAAAGATTAGCTTGACCCAGTATAACCCATTTATCAAATTTTAATGTGCTTTATGTTAATACATGTTGAGAAGTGGCAAGCTTCTCTTTGACATTGTGTTCTTTTTCTCAGAAACATCTATTGACCTACAGCTGGCAGTCTATGTGAGAAGCATGTGCCAGAGATTGCAACAGTAGAAAGATCATGTGACGTCAGCCCAGGCCACAAATTGGTACTTGAACCTGTTGGCAAATTGTAGTTTATCACTCCCTGTCCATGAGTCAGTTGAGATGAGAGTGCCAATTTTAGCAGATGTGTGTTTTCTGTTTTCATAACACAAAGTGGATGTGAAGGATAATTTTCACAAATGAATCTGATTGTCAGTCTAATCTAAGTTTTCTTATGGTTGAAAGTGTTTTACTGTCTGCATGAATTGAAGCTGATTATAGGATGAACTTTACTGCATGCAAGATCAGAGTAAAGTAGGCCAACTTGGTAAGTAAGTGATAATTTATGATAATTTAGTAAATTATACAAAATGATTCTTATTTTTAAAAAGTCTTTACAAATCAATGCAATAAGGAAATCATGAAATACTAAATATTTTCTTTTCATATTTATTATCAATTTAAAATATTGGATAAAAGGATTTTAAATACCTATAAATTGATGAATATGTCTATTTCATGAACATGAAGAGACAGAGTGTAGCTTCAAGGAGTTTACAATGGAAATTGAAGTATAAGACAGCTTAGCATAAAACAACTAGAGCAAATGGATCAATATTAATAACTTATCATTTGGGACCAGTAAATAAAACCACTGCAGCCTGTAATTCACCTATTGATAAAGCTTCATGGAATAGTTAGACTTTGATCCAGGTCTTGAAAAATATAAGATTTGAATAAAACCAAAGTAGTAAATAAGCTAATATTGAGTAAATAGACTTTGGCATGACAAGGTAATATCTCAAAATAGAAAGATATGATATTTTTGTAAGGGAGGTACTCTTGAAATTTGAGAAATCTTTAAGAAAATTAACTTAGCATTAGTTGACAGGCTGGATTGGAAAACAAGGATGAGAAAGTTGGGAGAGTAATTAGAAAGGTATGGCCAAAAACCAGTTGTGAGGAGAGCAGCTTAGAAATAGTGTTGAATCCAAGCATACTTCATAGGATGGATCAGCAGAACATCCTATATTGATTACCTATGATATTTCAAAGAGGAATTAGTCAATAGACAATTCTCAAGAGAGTTTAGTGGACTGCTCTGGGAATGGAGGTGTTCATGAATGTAGAGAGTTGACAAATTTGTTTTTGTACATGTTGTTTCTGAGGCTAAATTTGCTTACTAAAGTAAGTATATCATGTGCCTGGTGTTTATAACTCTCCATGAAAATGTAAGCTCCTGGAAACCAAGATATAGGTTTTACATATTTTTTGTAATTCCTCAAATTACAGCAGACATGCAGTAAATATTTAATGATGTTATTGGAGAGAAACTAAAATAAAAGTTCAAGAACAAAAATGTAGATAAATTGTTTATCATGATTTTAAAAGGGACAGTTAAATACATGAAATTAGATCTTCAAAAAGAGAATATGTTTACAGAGAAGAGTAAAGGACTTAGGCCAGCAGTCCCCAGACTTTTTGGCATTAAGAACCAGTTTTGTGGAAAACAATTTTTCCATGTGTGGGTGGGGAGAATCATTAGGCATTAGATTCTCATAAGAAGTGTGCAACCTGGATCCCAGGCATCACAGTTTACAAGAGGGTTCAAATTCCTATGAGAATCTACTGCCGCTGCTGATCTGACATAAGGCAGAGCTCAGCCTGTCCACCCCTCACCTCCTGCTGTGTGCCCAGTTCCTAACAGGCAATGGAGACAGGTACTGGCCCATGGCCTGGAAGTTGTGGACCCCTGAGTTAGGCTATAACTTTGGCGGAACAAGATGCAGAAAAATGCAGCTAAAGTTGTAAGAGAAGGAAAAGTAAGAGAGAAACTGGAAAGTAAAGAATCATTGATGCCAAGAGACTATTCAAAAGGACAGCACACAAAGGGTCAAATGCAACAAAGAGATATTGGACATTAGGAAAGGACAGAAGACTATTCATTTGGCTAACAGTGATTTTGAATAAATCACAGCTTTTAGCAGTTTGGTCATAGATAGATCAAGAATGGTCTATGGGTAGTACAGCTGGGTATTAGACTGCACTGGTTCAATTGCATTACATCTAAGCTGACCTTGCCCTTAGAACTTTCTCTTCGAAGATGAATCAATGTAGTCAATTGCAGGGCTTCTATAAAACGTGTGTTAGCATGAAAACTTTTTTCTCTCATTATCCAAAAACTAAGGACGCATTTGTGCTTAGCACTAAGTCCACTCTCTCCTCTGCTTATAGTCTCATGGACACTTAAAATTAACTTGACATTAGATAAAAGCATTAAAGAATTTTAAAAAGTAAATTACAATGGGTTGTACAATGTTAAAGTATTACTAATGGTAATAATAGTAGCAAGGGTAGTAGTAGTACCAGTTATAGTAGTAGCATTAGTTAGATAGCATAGCATTAGGTTAGTATAATATATGAGCAGTATAGGTGAGGTCAGTATTATCAATTATCTATTGTGATTTGGAAGACTTTTTTGGGTCAACTCATACCCATAGAACTTCCAAGATAGCATGACTACCTTTTGGTTTTACTATGTTTTGTAGATTGTATTTACCTTTAACTAGGAATACTGACTGAAATATGTATGCTTCTACTGAAAAATGTTGATATATATATTTTACTTCCTAACAGTGGGGGTTGAGATTATATAGTAAATGCAAGCATCAGAAAGTCAATTTCTTTAAAAAAAGATCTCTCTTGAAAAGTCAATATTTATTTGGATTAACAAAACTTCCTGAAGATTACAGAATCCCATAGGTTTAGCCTGCCTCAATTACTCAACCACACACAAAAACACACACATATATACTAATATATTTGAGACAGAGTCTTCCTATGTCACCCAGGTTGAAGTGCAGTAGTATAATCATAGCTCACTGTAACCTCAAACTCCTGGGCTCAAGTAATTCTCCTGCCTCAGCCTCCTGAGTAGCTGGGACTACAAGAGTGTACCATCATGCGTGACTAACACCTTAATATAATATGAGATTGATAACTTCATTAAATCCATATTTGGATTTGTTAGGAAAAGAAGAAATAGGATGAGAAAAGGAAGAGAAGCAGGGAAACAGAAGAGTGGAGATAACCACTAACAAAAGACTGACAGAAGCCTGGTCACTGCCTATTAATCTTAGGGACCTCTAGAAAAGTGTTTTACAATGGGCTTAAATCCATGCTCCTTTGTGATATCCATAACAATCTCAAATACACGGGATTTTGTGAAATTTTCCCTTGGGTACAAAGGGAGGGAAGGGGAGACTAGTCATACTCCTCTCCAATTAAATTCTCACCAGTACATTAAACGTTGTATAACTTTACATTTTATACATTGTTTTATGAAAATAGTAGTTTGAAGAAAATTTGTGAATGTCTAAACTTGGGGAGACACCTTTTTTCTAATTAAAAAAAAAAAACTAGAAAAAAAATGCAAAGAGAAATATAACCTGGCAGAGGAAGGTGATAATGGCAGGCAAGGGGAAACATCTGGAAAATGTATGGTGGGGAGTCACAGGCTCACTCTTTCTGGGGCCTGAGCTTGACTCTTGCTACTGAGATTTACAACCCTGAAGCAAAACAAGTTCAACATCTGCTTATGTATTCCCAAAAGATGCATGTAGCAAGAACACAGTGCTTACGGTACTGATTACCTTAGAAACTGCATAGGCAGTTTTTGCAAATATATATATATTCTCCATGCCCGAATGAAACTGCTTTTGGAGTAAGTCCTACGTGGGTAAACTCCAAGTCCATTTGAGAACTTCTCTTCCTATTAGACCCCGTCTGATTACATGTAAAAATATCATCTACTGAAAGTCAAAATAAAATGGATAGCACTGTCAAAAACTTTCTGTCCTATCAATGTTTTTAAGTTAATTTTTAAAAATTTTGAGAAGGATCATAATTGAATTTTCCAGGAATTTATTAAGATACTTTGATATATTTTTTATTTGATTTTATGGTAACATAAAATGTGTGCTATATGAGATGTTAGTTTTTGGAATTTTTATGATTTCCATATTACACACATTTACAATTTTAACATATATTAAGAAAAATACTTCACTAGCCAATTTTATTTGGGTAGACATTTTCTTGTACATTTATTCTATTTAGTTTGATGTATATGACTGTCAAAAGATGGTTATCATTAACCCTCATTTTCTTGATGCAATTTAAAATATGATTTAAAACTTTTGGGTTCTTGTTCAGCTTACCAGTCCATCTGCTCTTTTTATATAACATTCAGGGGCTAAATGTGATTGGTTTAAGTAAAAAAACAAAAAATCACTTAGGAGGGGAGAGATAAAGCCATTATAAAGCAATTGTCTATTGTCCCTTCTGGCTGTTAAAGTATAATCAGTAACTAAATCATATGTAAATTGTTTTGAGAAGTTTCAGTTTTTTAATCTGGCCTTGCCTGATATCAGAGGTGCTCACTGATTGTTTTTAGATCTGACAAGGGTTAGCTAGCTGAAGCTCTCTACTGGATACTATGTTGGAAATCTTAATTCAGTATTCCTATGACTTGGAAATGAGCCAACTGCTTTAGGAGTTGTTACTGTAGAAAAAGTTTAGTTTAAAATGTTGAGTGAATACTCACATTTATTCTTGACTAAATCTTAGAAGGCAGTGATTCTTGGGATTTCATTAGGATTTTTTTTTTCTTCAAACATTTAATTTAACGTTAGATTGAGTTTGGCCACAATTCTCAATAACAGATGTATACCTCTGAACTGAGTTACCTTACCTCAAAAAACAATGATTTTAAGCTATTTTATTTCTGTTACATAACACATTAAAATCCTGCATCTTTAGTTGATGGGATAGTTTAATTTATACTGTAGTAATAAATTAACCCTAAAATCCCAGTAGCTTAATAAACACATTTTTAAATATATTCACCCCAAATGTGCTGTAGTTCCAAGGGTTCTCCAGGGAAGCTTTCTTCTGAGTAGTGTCTCAAGGATTGAGTCTGTTTCCATCTTAAGTTTTCATAATATCATTAAATCACCTTGGCAGAAGATAAAAGAGAGAAGCAGGACTCCTGCTTCAACTTCAAAATAACATGCATCACTTCTGTCCTACTGGCTAGAACTAAACATGTGACCCCAAAACAACTGTATGGGAGGCTGTGAAAGAAAGTCTTTCTTTTTGACTAAGACAATAAAAATGATCTTTAAACAATCAGTAAAAATCCTCAACAAAATCCTAGCAAATTAAATCCAGCAACACATAAAAGGATAAGGCATAATTCCAAGTGGGACTTATGAAGGGAGTCAAGACTAGTTTGGCATTCAAAAATGAATGTAATTCACCTTATCAACATGATGAAGAAGGAAAAACGTTTTAGCATCACATGGATACAGAAAGAATATTTGACAAAGTTCAGCATCAATGCATGATAATAAAACAAAACTCTTAACAATCTAAGAATTGAAGGATACTTCCTTGGAAACAAAATGAACCCACCAAAAAATTTAAAGCTAACAAAGATTGGGAAGACAAAGCTGTCTGCTCTTACTACTTCCATTAACATAATATTGAGGATCCTAGCCAGTGCAGTAAAAAAGAAAATAAAAATAATAAAATATATATAGAAGAAATAAATAAAACTATTTGCATGATGGCATGATTACGTAGAACATTCTAAATAATCTATAAATAAGTTATGATAACTAATGTGTGAGCTTACTGGAGTATAAGATATGAGGTCAATATACAAATCTCAACTATATTTGCATGTCCTATCAATGAACAATCGAAAATTGATATTTTTAAAGTACAAAAAATGAAACTCCAGTATGACTCTAACAAAATATGTTCAAAATATATGTGCTGAAAACCATAAAACACTAATGAAATAAATTAATAAAGATCAATAAAAGGAGAAACACACTATGTTCATAGCTGGGAAAACTCAAATCAAATTTGCTGAGATGTCAATTGCTTCTAAATTGATGTATGGATTCAAAACAATTTCAGTCAAAATCCCAGCAGGATTTGCTGTAGAAACAGACAAGCTATTTCTAAGTTTTATGTGGAAAGACAAATAATCAATTTTCAAAACTCATTCTACCTAATTTTAAGACTTTATGAAAAGTTACATTAATCAAGACAGCATGGTGCTAGCATTAAAATGGGCACATAGATAAATGGAAAAGAACAAAGCAGAGATCAGAAAACCACAGCCTCTAAGGCCAAATTCAGCTTCTAACTATTTCTGTAAATAAAGTTTTATTGCCACATAGCTATACTTATTTATGTATTTATTGCCTATAGCTCTTTCATGCTAAAATAGTACAGTTGAGTAGTTGCTACAAAGATTGTAGGGCCCACAAAGCCAAAAATATTTACTTTCTGGAACTTTTACAAAATAAGCTTGTTAACCCCTTGAACAGAATGTCCAATAAGAAACTGACATATCTAGAGTCAATTGACGCTGACAAAGGTAAAATACTGTTACATTAGAAAGGATAATCTCTTTAACAAACAATGCAAGAACAACTGAGCATCCATATGCAAAACAAATACTTTGCTCTATACATTGCATTTTTAAAAAATAAAAGAAAAATTCAAAGTGAATTTTGGATATGGAAAATCTAAAATAGTAAAACTACTAAATTTAAAAAAAGACAATACCAAATACTTGCAAGGATTTGGAAATATACATTTCCATAAAAATGTAAAATGGTTTAGCAACTTCAAAAAAGAGTTGGGTAGTTCTCATAAAGCTAAACACATAATTATCATATGATCCAGCAACCTTAGTTCTAGGTATTATGCCAAGTGAAACAGAAACCTATGCTAACATTAAAACCTGAATGCAAATGTTTACGGTGGCTTCATTTATAATCATCAAAAACTGGTAACCATCCAGTTACATTTCAACAGGTGAATAAATATACTGTGGTACATCCATACAATGGAACACTGTTCAACAATGAAAAGAATGAACCACTAATATGAGCCACAACATGGATGAATTTCAAAGATGCTACTCTGAATAAAAGAAGTCAGACACAAAAGGCCACATATTATGTACTTCCATTTTGAAAGATTCAAAACCACAAGGGTAGTAAAAAGATCAGGTTGTCAGGGAATGGTTGACTATAAAGCAGGATGGGAAGTTTCTGATGATAAAACTATTAAATATTTTTATTTTTTTGGTGGTTACATGACTGTGTGCATTTGTCAAAACTCACAGAACTATGTCCTACAAAGGAAATAGTGTATAAATTTTAACTTCATAAAAATTAAGATGTAGTCTCAAATTATATAAGACAAATTATTTTGGCTATAATGAATAATGGCTTAATATCAGAGTCAGACAGTTTGAATGCAATACGAGTTCTATAGTTCTGAGTAGTGTGAACTTGAGAAAATTACTTACCTTATTGTGCCTCAATTTTCATACTTCTAAAGAGGAATAATGATTAAACCTATATCATTGGCGTAGGAAAAACAATGAGATGAGATACTACCTGAAAACTACTTGAGATGTTCACTGTCTAAGAAGTAGTACATGCTCAGTCATTTGTAGTAATGTGTAGTACTAGCAGGATGCTGGCATGTGTTCAACACAGAATCGTACTCACTGTTGTCTCTTGTCTTATTTCAACTGATCCATATTTATTTTTGCTATCTACCATTTGTCATGTACCAGAGGGAGTCAAATGCACAGTTCTGGCTCTTGCAGAGCTTATGATCTTACTGAAAAGATGAGTTAGGCTCATGAATATGTTTAATTAACCAAGACCTCATCTGTTCTGCAGCATATGCTGGCATGAAGTTACATAGAAGCACAGCTTGGAGTCTCTGAGTACAGAGATGCAAAGGCCTGATGTCTGCTGAGGCATCTGTCCACAAGGAAATTACAAGCTAGTTGTAGAGATAAATGTGAACACAGATCTCAAATCACTAGTATATAAACAACAAAAGTGCAATAAGAGAAGTAAAATTTAAATGTTGAAGGATTTGGAAGGGCTAGACAGCTAAGGAAAAGGCATGTCTTTAAAAAAGATTATATATGTTTAAGTGTCAAAAGAAAATTGTGGTAAAAGAATTTGAATGGTTAGAGAAATTCTTCTAGACTATTTTCAGTAGAAGCGAATGTGTTGATCCAACAGAACACTAGAAAATATAGTATTGCTACATCTATGGTGTCATGTGGGTAGAAGTATTTTACACATTCTTCTTCTTCTTCTTCTTTTTTTTTCTTTTTGAGTTGGAGTCTCACTCTGTCGCCCAGACTGGAGTGTGGTGGCCGCTTCCGGCCACCGCAGCCTCGACCTGCTAGGCTCCAGCGATCCTTCCGCCTCAGCCTTCCAAGTAGCTGGAACTACAGGTGCGCGCTACCACGCCCGGCTCATTTTGGTTTATTGTAGAGATGAGGTCTCGCCAAGTTGCCCAGGCGGGTCTCCAACCCGCGGACTCAGGCAATCCACTCACCTTGGCCTCCCAAAGCACAGGATTATAGGCTGAGCCACCGAGCTCGACCACATTCTTCTTTTAAAAAACAACAACAACAACAACAACAAAACAGAAGGGCTCAAAATAAATTTGAGAAGACATTCTGTCCCTCTTCTCTCCACCGGAGTCTAGAAGCATCTGTTGTAAAATAGTGCCAGGATCCCTGTGTTGATTACTACTGAGTCTTGTCCAGTAGTTTCACACATGCTTTTCTTGCAAGCAATTCATTATATATTTGCACTGATTCATACACCTCCCTCTGGCTCACTGAGTAGAGGTCAGACGTGAATGACTTTCATACTGTCTGACATTCTGGCCACCTCCCACACTATCTCAGAGTTGCTTTGTCCAGTGGGCAGAAAACTGCTTGGAATCCAGATCATTCCAACTGCATGTTTAGTATTAGAATACTCTGAACTGTGGGCTAAGGACAGACACTATTTGGAATGATCTTGATTCCAAGCAGAGTGTGTTGGGGTGTGGGAACAGCACCGTGGCAGGATTCTATGTGTATGTTGGAGAAAACACCATGCATGGACATGTATGTGAGAACAACTGCTCATTGTCTACTGAGGGTAAAAATAGAATCTGGCTTAAATAGCAGCTAAAAAAAAATGTGCCTGCAACTACAAAAACATATGTTCTCTCAGAGGAACAGTTTGTTTTTATTGTTCTTATGATGATGATTTTTTTTTTTTGGTTCCACTACCCCACTTAACACCAGCAAAGAAAGTATAAGAACTTGGGTAAATCATTTCACCTCTGTGAGCCTCTTGAATGTAACAGAAGAACGGATTCGAGTGCGGTTGTGTTTCTTCCTACCTCCAGATTTCTTAAGTCTGAAGACTGCAGGGCAGGAAGTGTACCCAGAGAGTATGTGTGAAGAACACAGCCTACGGTAGCTGCCCAGCAAATGTTAGGTGCTCTTCCCAAAGATAGCACTTCAAATTCCAGTCCTGTCTGTTAAATGTATGACCCTGCAAAGAGATAATTGGAGGGAGGACAAAAACATTGATGAGGGACATAGCTAACTCCAGAAAAGAGAAGAATTATTACGATAGGAAAGGAGCATCACATCATCTCCTCAAACCAACTTGATTAAGGAGAGGAGATTAAAAAAACAAAACAAAACAACAACAACAAAAACAGAAGTTCACTGTACAAAAGTTGAGAGAAACATAAACCAGAAAAGCAATCTCCTGAATCTCTGAGGACTGAAGAGAAAGGCTGATTCACATTCCTTTCAGATCCCTGTCATCTGAGCCCTGGGAGTATCACTGTATTCTTGTCCAAAATGGTACCCCCTGCTAGGAAGCCTAAAGTCAGGTATTCAGGATTGCATAAAAATACCAGATGTTGCAATCTTGGCCTATTTTTTATGCATGTAATTAGATACACATATTTCTATTTTGAACATTGCTGATGTACTTTCAGCAAAATGGCCCAACAAGCACATTGTATGTACAGAGAAATAAAAACTCAAATTTTCCACAGATTCTTAGCTATATGCTATTATGCATTAACTTCCTCAGAGGTGCTGTTTATGCAAATGAAAACACCACAATCATAATTGCTGCTAGGTTTAGCAAGACATAAGTTAAAAACTCAGAACAAAGTTATTTATTTAGTACAGAGGCAAATTACCAGTTTGAAGTTTTGAGGGAGATAATCTTTAATCCAACTTCTAGAAAACCAAGCAACCCAAATAAGATTTAAGTCTTCCATGAAAGCAAAAGTAACTTTTTCAGTCAAGTCCTTTTTTTTTAAGGAAAAAAACAAAACCAAAAAAAAAAAAAGACCTCAAATTATCTCTGAAAACACAATTAAAAGTACAAAATGCAAAATAATTCAACGCAAAAAAAAAAAAATAATAATAATTAAATCCCTGGATTCCCCACACTGTTAATTTCTTCTAAATATCGATTATGTAAAGTGACAGCATTGTTAACAGAGAATATTGTCAGAAGACAGGACACACAAAGGAAATTGCCCATGAAATAGGAGGTTTGAAATGGCAAAGGGAGCCGGGCTCGGTGGCTCAGCCCGTAATCCCGCACCTTTGGGAGACTGAGGTGAGTGGATTGCCTGAGCCCGCGGGTTCGAGACCCGCCTGGGCAGCGAGACCTCATCTCTACAATAAATCAAAAAATCAGCCGGGCGTGGTAGCACATGCCTGTAATTCCGGCTA
>NW_007065577.1:122804-155147 GCF_000164805.1 Carlito syrichta
CACTCCAGTCTGGGTGACAGAGTGAGACTCCAACTCAATAAAAAAAAAAAAAAAAAGAAATGCAAAGGGACTCATATTTTTCACAAATGAATGAAGGGGAACATTGTGGATAGATATTTCTGTTGCAATAAATAGAAAGTACACATTAAAATAAGAAACTATTTTTAAAAATTGAGTTGGGTCCTCATCCCCAGACTTCCAGACTATCACTGTGTTTGTTTGTGGCTTGTGTACTTTTAAGGCTTTTAGGTTCAAGGAATCAATGACTTTGCACAGAGAATATATACATTTTTTGTTCTCTATCTTCTTAGAAAAGAAATCCAAGGAGAGCAGGAGGGAAAAACAGACCTAATATTTTAAAGTCATGTTCTTTTCAGAGTCTCTCATGGAAATAGACCATTGCTATGTCAGCCAAGAGAGAGGCCAGAAAAGGGAGGAGTTGCCAGGAAGAGAGGTACTTGCAAGAACTTAAGGCTCCTGTGCCCATCATCAGGCTTATGATTTCTGGACTTCAAGAGTGAATGTGGGAGCAACATCAAGAAAGAAAGCAGGACATTTGTTTTATTTTGCTTTGACATGTGCTGTGTTGCTTCCTGATCCCATTCCCTTAAAGCAGAGTGAGAATCAACAGGCCATGACTGTGAGCACACACTCAAGAGCAGAGGCAGTGTGGCCTCTGCCTGCCCGAAGACTTGCCAGGTGAGGTCTTTCAGCGCCTGGGATGTTAACACACATGGCAAACTCCTTGTTGATGGCATGTGGTTCTCATCCAAAATAGCTGCGATTTTTCAGTTGTTATGGGAGTAAACATTCACTGCTTTACATGCATTTGTTATATTCCTTCGACTTCTTTTCTCCTCTTAAAAAAAGTGGTAATATTCCAGTGTTTTCTCACCAGTATTGTATTGCCCTGTTGCAGCCAAATTTTACGGTTGCAGAAAGCATTAGCAAACCAGGCCAAAAAACACTCTGACTTTGATTTAATATGAAATTGTACATTGCACTTCCAACTATTTCCATTATTATTATTATAATTATTTGGCTTATTTCTGTTTTTATGCTAACTGTAAAAAGTTTCCGAGTTCTTTTTTTTCTCAGAAAAAGTGATAGTATTTGATAATTAATGAACATAGCTCAGATTCAAATAAACAAATTCATCAGTAGTGCATTCTCGTGTGGCACTCTGCTAATAACCTTTTTAAAAGATTCAGTGTTACATTATTTTACCCATTGAATTTGCTGTAATATTTAATGCATTCACACAAATAATTTAGACTTTCTGTTTTGCAAATATTCCTTATGCTACAGAAGTGAAACTATCTTTTTCTCTCTGCCTACATATTAGATGATCTCTATTGTGTATAATGTAATAATATGTAATATATAAAATCACACAACATGAATTATATATGAACATTACAAACAAAATTCCTGTTAAATTTTTTACTTAGATGGATATTCCAAGATAAGTATTGCCAGATAGGCTTTATCTTCACCTCATTATTATTAAAATTATACAATAATGTGGTTACAAAATAAATATTTTTACAAACTATGCTCATTACACAACAAAACACATATTCAGGATATTAGAAACTGTGATCTTAATGAAAAAATATACAATGATAATTTAAAATACTGTTATCAAAACATTTTATTTTGTGAAGTTAATGGTTGTTTGTTTTTCTTTGACTATTATAAACTCTCTATGTCCTATGTGTCAAATAAATATCCTTAAACAGAAACAGAACTTCAGGTGCATAGCGTTGGTAAGTATTGTATCTCTCTGAGCAAAAAGAAGTGAAATCAGGTTATCTATGAAATGCCTGTGGGACCAGAAAAGTGAAATACAAAGACAGAGAGACCTCTAGAGAGTGACACCTGGCCTCCTACCGTCTGCCTCAAAAACAGCCAAAAATGTTGTTGCTCCATGACCTATTTTGTCTATACTGCAGTTGGATGCCATGTAATAGTCTATTTTGGGACAAAAATTATTGCTAAATCAGAGAATCCTTCATGACCCCTTAAATCTGAACCTTGGAATTTTTCCTCAGCATTGGAAATAAACTTTCTGACTGTGTTTAAATATGTAACAACACTACTGCAAAGGGGAAGCTCCCACTTCATATTTGTGCCAGAGGGCCCCCCAAGAAACCTACTATTCTTTCTATATTGTTGGGCCAATAGACTACTATTATTTTGACCAAAACGTATTGCTTAGGACCTTTTGCTAAGAAGTGTCCAACTGAAACCTAAATTAAATTACATGACTTTTGATAGTATGATACCAAAGATTTTTTAAAAGATATTAATAGATCTAGAGCCATGACAGATTACTAGGGAAGACAGCACATAGAACTTCCTAATATTTGACCTGTGTGAAAGCAGAAAGGATTGTATTGGGAGAAAGCCAATTGCCCTTGGAGAGGATGAGCTCTCATTCCTGAAATGCTCATTAGAATTCACAGGACCTCGCAGCCTTTACACTTCAGAGTGGAGGTAATGACCAGTAGGTGGTTGTATCTCAAGACCTGTAAGATACTTGTAATCTTAATGTTTCAATGACTGCCTAGAAAAGCATTTCACAAACTGTGTTCCTGTGTACCATGATGAAATAAGTATAAAAATAGTGCATACATTTTTTTAGTGATTGGATATTTTTAAAAGTGTATTTGAAAATACAAGTTTCTAAAAAGTTCTGTAGCAAAAGAATCTGCCCAACTTTATCTTAAACCACTATTTTCCAACTGTTACTTTTCATAAAATGTGCTGTTATCTTACCATTGAGCATTAATGTTCTAACATACCCTGTAATGTCTAGCAATGTCAAGCCAGAGATTTTCCTTCTTAAATTCAGCTTGCATGTTTATGTGAGACTAATCTTCCTTAAATAAATTTAATTTGCCACTGCCTTTGAACATATCAGAAATTCTTTAGACTGTCACTCAAGACCAACACATTTTTCTTTCTAACCTTATCCCTTCATTTCCTAAAAAGACTATTTTTCAGTGTATTTCAAATGCAAAATGCTTTTGTCCACTCCGTATCTATTACTTATTCTTTTCTCCCAATTCCAAATAGCATCCACTCAATAGAACATTTTCAAGCCTCAACTCTCATCCAGATTTATTTTTGAAAGCTCCTGTTCTATCACTCCAATAACTTCAGACAGTCATGGCACAATGTAGAATCTATACTACATATCTTATACTTAAATTTCATTTCTTGCTATATTTCCTCCTTCCTGCCTTTCTTCCTATCCTTCTTTCCTTTTTTAAAAACAATTTGTATGAATTTTCCCTATCCAAGTTGCTTTTACATTTCTTGCAAAGAAAAGCTATGCCTTATATTTATATATTCACCAGAACAGCAAAATTTTTTACTATATAAAATATTTTTTACTCATGAAATTTACAGTCATATATATGTATGAATTGCCACAAAAATAATTATTTTAATGAAAAATAAACTGATTAATAAACCTTTCTTACTGGAATTCATATTAGGTGCTACATTAATTACATTAAAATGTCAGGCACAGAGTGGGTACTCAATAAATATCTGTAGAATAAATAGATGAATAAAAAATTAATCTATTTGATTCTACTTTATCTCCTTTCTCTTTTTCATATTGTACCTACACTTTAGTTTATACATTTTCTTTTGTAGAGGGAGAGGAAATGAAGAATCTGTTTTTGCAAGATGTACAAAACTATTGAAATCTAGACAGTCATGGTATTATAAATGTCTAAGTGAAATCTTTTCACTCATTTGATGTGTGTATGTATCTTTTTGTGATTTAATGTTATGTTTTATTTGATTTTGTTTTCAACAAAAATCTGAACTGTCTTTATATTGCTAAGACTGGTAATTTTGCTGGACCTTTTCCCAATATTTCCAAAGTCACACCAAAATGAAAACTACACGTGTGTATTTTTTACTCTTGGTATTTATTCATATTACTAATTAAATGTTGGCTTAATTTCTCTTTATGAGGTACATTTTTATGTACTTGGTTCTCAGTGAGACAATACGTTCTAATTTTGTACTATAGTAACATTCTGAAATATTTTTAAAACAAAGATATTTTTAATCATTCATCTAAGTGATTATTTACTTATAAACTTTTATCTGTCACTTATTAATCTTATATTTCTTATCTTCAATAAAACTGACCCAAGTTTAGGATTATGGCAAAACCAGGTAAGTTTGTTATATATATTTATCAGATAGATCATGACCTTGACTGTCACTACCTGTCTACTGTATCAATTTACTGCAATATTATTTTCATAGAAACTTAGCATATAATAGGTGTCAAAAATGTTCTTATATGTTTTCTGAGTTAACTTGCTGAATAGTATCACCAAAATTATCTTAAATAATGTATTATTTTAATTGCCAAAAATATGAGTGACTATGTATATATGCATATGTGTGTGCACATATGCATGAGTGTGTAGAGAGAAAGAAAAAACATACATTTTATTTGTTGCATTTATGTGATATATATATCTGGAAGAATGGACAAGACACCACTCCATCAGCATCATTTCATATTTTCTATAAAAAGAAAAGCACTAATCAAAACATATTTTGTCAGAACATGCCTTTGTTTTCTATTGGAGGAGTGGATTCCATCAGTTTGTAGAACAGGAAAAAAGACCAGTCTTCCATAGCACAATATTGAAGATCCATTTTTTCCCCTCAAACTAGAATTAAAAGTCATATTATTATGAAAATGAAGCTGGGGATACAATCTAGAGAGACACAGGTAGAACCACAATTAAAGACAGAGATCGTAGTCTTAAAGTGTTAATATTCCAACTAGTTGCTAGAGATTTCTTTTCTGATTCTTCTCTATATTTCAATTAATGTTTCCATTCATTCCGAGACAAAATTGTGGATGTGATTTGGAATAAAAATTTATTTTGTATGCATCCAGAGAGGTGCAATGACTGGGCCCTTTTCCGCTCCCTATGGAACCAAAGGCAGGTGGACCCTTTGTCTCTTACTTCCTATTGTTCTTGGGAATCTTGCATTCATATGACTGGAGGGTCATGGTAAATTTGTGAGTGCATAGGCACATGTTTAAATGAATCTCCCATTATCGCTCAGACATAGATAAACTTGTCAGCCACTAAGAGGGTACTGAAAACTGTTCCAGTCCCAAAATATCACCCCTATCATTCTGCCAGTCAGTCAGAAATTCTCTAGAAGTGAGTCACCCTCTGTCTTTCCTAGGTTTCTGTTAAATACCAAAAATTTAATTTGGGGAGAGGTAGCATATTAACCCATTCATATATCTCAGCTGTTTTGCTGCCAGCAGGACTTTCAAGGAAAAGGATAGATGGCAGAATCCATGATTCCAGATTGATGCAGATCATGGATGTATCTTGAATGAAATGCTCTCTGGAGAGCACTTGTGACAGTGATGGTAGGGCACACTTGTTGGTGCATGTGTGTGTGGTAAAAATGAACTCTTTGCTAGCATAAGGAATTTCAAGACAAGAGTCCATCCATGAGAGACAAGACTTGCAATAACTATAGTGCAGCATTCACTATGGTAACTACTATAACTTAAGACACTAGAAGATGAGTAAAGCCTAGTACATACCATCAGAGGAGTATCATTTATTAAGTTGAGAAAAGTACAATAAGAGTATGTAAATAATAAAAGCACAGCAATTGATATAGAGTATCAGCAAATATTTATCTAAATGAACACATATCCCTGTAGAAGAACTAGTAATGGAATGCAGAATTTCAAAGAAAGGTGAAAGTGTACCCAACTAACTTGTCACTGAAGATTTTAGAAATTGAAGCATTTTTAAAAGCTAAGTTACACGTTAGCATTGATATGAAGAAAAGGAGGGAATGAAGATCATCGCTGCTACAGATAAGAATATGAACCATGGCACTGTGCTGGGAAAGTTGGAAAAATATTTAGGGACTTTGGTTATAACATAAAAAACACATGAGACACAATGAAGGAAAATGTAAAGGGCTATTTTAAGGGGGAATTCTAGAAATCTTTGAATGTTGGACTCAGGGACTTGTATTTAATGATGGAAACACCTTCCAATATTCACTGAATTTTTTTATTTTTTCAAAATATTAATACATTTATGTTTTCTTGTAAATTTTATTTTACTATAGAGATGTGGGGAAAAAACAAAAAAGAGATGTGAAGTAGAAGTGAGGATTAACTATATAAGTAGGCTGCTTGCAGGAGAAGTTTGGGTTTCTAACTAGCCTTTACTCACCCTGGTATAGGACCAAGTACCCTTTGTGTTGTTACATATGTCCTCCAGCAGTGCCCAGCAATTGCCAATCCTTCCTTTGCACTAATGTGATTAATGTTTAGGTCCCACTTATGAGTGAGAAAATGCAACATTTAGTTCTCTGTTACTGTGATAGATCACTAACTATGATGGTCTCCAATTCAATTTGCTGCAAAGTCCATAATTTTCTTCTTCTTTATGGCTGCATAATACTCCATTGTGTATATGTACCACACTTTCCTTAACCAGTCTGCTTTTGATGGGCAGTAGAGTTGGTTCCATGTTTTTGCTATTGTGAATAGTGAGGCAATAAGCATGCAAGTGTAGGGTTTTTTTGTAGTGCAGCATATCCCTCTGGATATATTTCCAGGAGGGGGATTACTGGATTGTATAAAAGGTCATTTTGAGTTATTTTAGGAATTGCCACACTGCTTTCCCTAGAGGTTGAACTTGCTTGCATTTCTACCAACAGTGTAGAATCATTCCCTTTTTTCTGCACCCGTGCCAATATGTTGTTTTTTGACTTATTAATGATGGCCATTCTTACCAGAGTTAGGTGGTATCTCATTGCAGTTTTGATTTGCATTTCTCTGATGATTAGTGAGACTGGGCGTTTTTTCATGTGTCTATCGACTGCTTGTATGTCTTCTTTGGAGAAATGTCAGTTCATGTCCTTTGCTCACTTTTGAGTGGGGTTGTTTGTTTGTTTGTTTTCCATTTAAGTTTATTGTCAAGATAGTCACCCTAACCAGGGCTATCTACAGATTTAATGCAGGACCCATCAAGTTATGAGCATCATTTTTCTCAGATCTGGAAACAACAATAAAGAAATTCAAATGGAAATAAATAAGAGCATGATTGACAAAATAATCCTCAGCAAAAGGAACAGGGTGGAAGGTGTCATAGTTCCAGACCTTAAACTTTATTATAAAGCTACAATAATCAGAATATCCTGGCACTGGCACAAGAATAGGCAAATAGAACAATGGAATAGAACAGAGATTCTGGAAGCAAAAACTCAATCTCCTAACTGACTCATCTTGGCAAAGTTATCATCAACCATCACTGGGGAGAGGAGACCTTATTTAGAGGATGGTGCTGGGAAAACTGGCTGACAACATGCAGAAGAATGAAACTGGACCCCTACCTATCACCACATAAAATAAATCAACTCAAAATGGATCAAACATTTTAACCTCAAACTATAAGAAGCCTAGAAAAAAAAGTAGGAAACACCCTTATGCACATCAGAGTAGACAACAAATTCTTGACTAAGTCTCAAAAACAAATGCCATAAAAGCTAAGATAGATGAGTGGGATCTCATCAAACTGAAAAGTTTTTGCACAGCTAAAGACACCATCAAGAGAGTAAAAAGACAGACCACAGATTGGGGGAAAAAATTGCAAATTAGGTATCTGACAAAGGCCTAACATCCAGGACCTTTTTGAATTTTTAAAGCTGAGAATGACATCATTGGTATCCAAATCAAGAAATATCAGTCTGACAAAATGGAAGCCACATGCAAAATTAATGACATAAAGAGACTCCAATGCCCATCAAATACAATAGAGGATAAAACAGCAATTCAATCTGAAGTCAGGAAGGAAGTGAAAATCAATGGAGTGGATGGACATCTAGGACATTTGGCAGAGTAAAATGTCCTAGATGGAAAGTAGAGAGTGGAAAGTGATTAGGTTGTGAGGGCAGAGAGGATGAAAATGAGGAGTGGACAGAACAATTTTTGAGTTCTTGTTCTACAAAGCTATCACCTAAAGTTGTTTGCAGAATGGGTAAGAAGGACAAAAGGGAAAACAATGTAGAGCTAGTTTCATTTGACACATATTGGAAAATTATCTCCAGACATCCAGTGAGAAACTTTGGCAGGCAGTGGAAAAATGAGTGCAATTTACAGGAAAGTTGACAAGAGTTCGTCAAAAAGCAGAATTGAGGGTCTGGGTAAGTTAGGGAACGTGGTGTGCAAGTGATCTGCAAGTTCATGTGGTAGTCCTCGGAACAGAAGAAGAGAAGAAAGACTTTAAGAGTTATACAGATATGAGAATTTACAAGATGTTTAAGTAGATGAGGAAAAGAAACACAGAGAAGAAATATCTAAATAACTCAATTGAGTGGAATCTTTAAAAAATCAGTAGGGTAATTGCTAACTGACAGCTCAATTATTTTCTAGAAATTATGTAACATAAAGCTACAATATTTTTCCTCTAGTTTCTCACTTGTAGATAACTTTATGAGACTTAAGAAATGAAAATGAAGTATATTTTCTGGCTTAAAGGAAAATGTGTTCATGTGCAGCAGACTTCTGATTGAGCACATCTTACATGGAACAGAAATATGTTCTTGCATGCCTAAACAAATTCTGACCTTTATCCATAAAAGTTTTCTTGGCCACTGAACTCCAAACATCATCTTTACCTGTGTGACCAAGAAAAAAAATTCAAGCTGGACTTTAAGAATAACAACCTGCAAAGCAATTCAAAAGATAAAAATTAATGTTCCAATGGACTCCTATCAAATACTTAAACTACCATGTGGTAGTCGGTGATTGTCTTCTCATTTCATTGTTTTTCACATGTTTTCTGATTATAATAAAAGTTGTTGATCAACAGGGAGAAGAAGGGAGTGTTAGAAGCCCAGGTATCTCCATGATGGATGCAGAATATAAAGGGTTGGTGAGGGAAAGAAAATTACTGTATAATGAATTTTTTAGCCTTTGAAATTATTATTAATTCATGTAGTATTTTATTTCATTCATTTAATTTATTCATTAAAATGTACTCATTAAAAATCAGTAAAATTAAATAAAATATTAAATAGCATATAAACTGTGTACAATGCTATGCAAGAAAAACAAAGATGAAGAATGCATTGACTCTTTCCTCAGGGTGCTTCTGGTCTCATAAAATGAATGAGGCATACACAAGAATAACCATGATGCAAAGTAAAATCTTTTTTTTTTTCTTTTTTTTGAGTTGGAGTCTCACTCTGTCACCCAGACTGGAGTGCAGTGGCCGCTCCCAGTCACCGCAGCTTCGACCTACTGGGCTCCGGGGATCCTTCCGCCTCAGCCTTCCAGGTAGCTGGAACTACAGGTGCATGCTACCACATCCGGCTAATTTTTGATTTATTGTAGAGATGAGGTCTCGCCAAGTTGCCCAGGTGGGTCTCGAACCCTCGGGCTCAGGCAATCCACTCACCTCAGCCTCCCAAAGGCGCGGGATTACAGGCTGAGCCATAGAGCCCAGCGTAAAATTTTATTAAGAGCAACTTCTACTTCTGCCTATACAGAGTAACTGGTTTCAGACTAACATTCCCACCATCAACAGCTATAAAAATGTAACACAAGCAGTGTAGGGTTGTGATCCTTGAAAGAATGAAAACATATGAAGTGAGTTTCATGATTGTTCCAGCCTTTCGCCTGGAGGCACTTTCTAGAAATGATGCAGGAATACACTGTCTAAGCAGAGAAGAGTGATCTCACTGAGATGAGTAGACAGAAATCAGAGGTCAGTGCTGCTGAGCAGGCTGCAATATACAAGAAAGGGAAAATACAGAAAGAAATGGTGCAGAGAAGAAGCCTTGGAAATGTACATAGTTCATAGAGACATAACAAACAGCACTTAGAGAACTCACTGAAAAACCCAGGCATTTATTCAAAACCTCAAAGCCCCGGTTTAGAATATAGTCTACTCTAGACCTATAAGACTTACTTTATATCCACTGCCACAAAGTTTAAAAAAGAAATCATTGAAAATGAAGCAGAGCTGTTAGTAAGTTAATTGTCTACTAAAACAAAATCAATACTCATTTTTAAAAACCATGGCTTTTGACAAAGTGATATTTTACAATAACCACCATAACTTTAGTTTTAATTGTTAGATATGCAAAGAAGAAACAAAAAGTAACCCCAAAACCATGAATTTTATTTTTAAAATGTCATTACAGACCCAGAAATAACAAAGATGTTAGAATTAGCATACAAAGACAAAGGAAATAATGGGTATAATAAGGGAACAGATGGGGAAGCTCAGCAGAGAAATGGAAATTGTAGAAAATGTCTAAATGGAATTTCTGGAGTTTAAATAATAAAATATCTAAAATTAGACAACCACTTGATGTGCTTTATAGCAAATTGAAAACTGTAGAAAAAAATACTAGAAAATCTGAGAATATGGTTATAAAAAATATCCAAAATGAAGCAGAATAAAAATGCTGAAATATTCGATGATCACACTTTTAATGACATGTAAGACTACATCAAGTGTTCTCACGTATGTATAATTGGACTCTAGGAGAAGAGGAGAGAGAAATTGGGGCAGAAAACATACCTGAAAAAAATAATAGCCCCCAATTTCAAAATTGTCGAAATATATCAATTCATAGATGCTAAACAGCAGATACATTCTAAGTAGATTGAACACATACATAACAATAACAACAACAAAAAGCAGAGAGAAATATCCCTATTACATCACTGAAAAAAAGCATAAAAAGAAAATTTTAAAAGAAAAAAGATACACCCTAAATAGACGGACAAAATTAGTAAAAGGGATTGTATTTCTTATCAGAAATGATAGAAGCCAGAAGAAATTGGAATGGTAGCTTTAAAATACTGACATAAAAATTTATCAAACTAGAATTATACAGCCAGTGAACATTTTTCAAAAATGAAGTTGAAATAAAGATATTTCAAAACAACCAAAAGCTAGAATAATTTAGTAGCACAAACCTGCACAGAAAGAAATGAGCTTCTTCAGGCTGAAGGAAAACAATGCCAGATGTAAACCTGGATTACAGATAGAAATGAAAGTAATGGAAATAGAAAATAAGTGGATAAACATAAAAGACAGCTTCTTTTTAAAAAATTTATTGTTTAATTGAATGTTTAAAACAAAATAATGACAATGTATTGTTGAGTCTAAAACAAATGAAGAAGTAAATTATACAACAACTATGTCATAAAAAGTTAGGGAGTTGTAAAAGTATGTTATAAATATCTCATCTAACATAAAATGGTATTAATATCATTCTTTTGAAGGTAGACTGTGATACATTAACTGTATATTGCAAACCATAGGGCAACCCCTAAAACTAAAACAAAGGTATATACTTAGGAGATAATAGTCAAGATAAAATAGAATCCCAACATATATTCATGTGCATACACACACACACACACACACACACACACACTCCATTTATTAATTTAAAAGTACAAAGAAAGGAAAGAAATGGAAATAAAGAATAGATGAACCAAATTAAGGAAGAGCGTGATAAAAAGACATATACTCAATTACATTAATAATTACTTTAAATGTAATGAATGAGACACTCTCATTTAAAGCACAAATTTATAGTCTGGAAAACACACACACAATATCTCACTATATGCTTTTGACAAGAGGCTCATTTTGAATATAAGAATACAATTAGGTTGAAAGTACAATGATAGGTAAAGATATACCATGCAAACATTAATCATAAAACACTTGGGATAGCTAGAAAATGTATGCCTCAAAGCATAGAGTATTGCCTGACATAAAGAAGAACATTTCATAATGACAAGTGTCAATAATTTAAGGAGACATATGTGTTCCCCTTATTAAAAAAATCGAGATACATAAATCAAAAACTGAGATAATTAAAGGAGAAATAGAAAGGTCTGCAATAATTCTTGTTTCAATTATTAATAGAAACAGTAATCCAAAAATTAAAAAAAAATAGGCTATAAAAGATTTGATCAACACTCTCAGTACACTTGGTTTAATTGATATTTATACAACAGTTCATCAACCAGGAGCAGAATGCACATTCTCTACAGGTATGCATGGAATATTCAACAAGATATACCATATGATAAGATACAAAATGATTCTCATTAATTTACAATTATTGAAATGATACAGAGTGCATTTTTCTGACCACACTGGAACTAAAGTAAAAATCAAAAATAAAAATATATTTTTATAATCCTCCAAATATGTGAAAAATCAAAAATCACATTTTTAAGCAACCCAGGAACTAAAGAGGAGCTCACAAGGGAAATTAGAAATTTACTTAAGCTGTGAAAATAAAAACACAACCTATCAAAATGTGTGGAATTCATTTCATCTTCTCCAAGATTTTCAAATTAAGAAATGACAGCCGGGTTTGGTGGCTCAGCCTGTAATCCTGTGCCTTTGGGAGGCTGAGGTGAGTGGATTGCCTGAGTCCGCGGGTTGGAGACCTGCCTGGGCAACTTGGCGAGACCTCATCTCTACAATAAACCAAAATGAGCCGGGCGTGGTAGCGTGCACCTGTACTTCCAGCTACTCAGAAGGCTGAGGCGGAAGGATTGCTGGAGCCCAGCAGGTCGAGGCTGCGGTGGCTGGGAGCGGCCACTGCACTCCAGTCTGGGCAACAGAGTGAGATTCCAACTCAAAAAAAAAGAAAAGAAATGACATCACAGCAATTGGTCCAATCCAGTGTGCTTTTAAGAAACTAATGTCTAAAGATAAAACCAGGGTAATAATTTTAAAATCTTTTGCTAATACATCCAAAACAATTGAGACAGAGCCTCAAAACATTAAAGTTCTGATGGGTGTGTCTCAAATATATTTTCCATTATATATTAGAACTCCAAATAATCTTAAAGACACAGCTGTTATATTGGGAATCCTATGTCAAAAGGGCTTGCGTTGAGACTGATGAGTAGGACTTTTATATAACAAAATAAAGCAGAAATAGATTCACACCATAAGACTTTAAAGAGAACAGTATTGGCAGAGCCATCACTAGCTTTGGAAAAGAAATGACAATATAACATAAAAAGAGATGTATGGAATTTTGAACTACTACAGGTAAGAGTAAATTGAGGGAACTACTTATCTGCAAACACCAGTTGGATGACATAGAGAGAACCAAGAATACAGAGGATAGATCCAAGAGTAATGGTGAATCTACTTAACAGAGCTCTAATCAAGGAAATGGCAGTGCATACAATTTCAGAATTGCTATGTGCCTCTTGCTTTCCCCCTCTTCAAGTAGGACATCTATAGTGGTTATGCTCTGCTTATCTTACCATTGTATGTTGGGTGCCTGAAAGGCAGGTAACTTGCCCCTTTAGCACAAAGATCTTCTAACTGAAGAAACTGTATTTGAAAAAACTTACTTGCAGAGCTTTATCTGCATCTGTACATGATTTTTAATAATGAGATTCCTGAGTTGGGGCTTGAAAAATTAGTCATAATCAAGATTAAAATTTGTACTTATAAAGACACTACTTGGAACTGGTATAGCCAAGCCTTAGATTGGGAGAAAACATTTATAATAATTATATATGACAAAGGATTTATATTCTGAATATATAGAGCCCCTACAATTCAATAAAACAATAATCCAAAAATTAGACCAATGTCTTAGGCACTTCACTAAAGAATATGAATTACCAATAAGTACATGAAAAATTACTCAACACTTTTTGTTACCAGGGAAATAAAAATTACAATGTCATAACTTACTACTACATTTCCACCTGATGGTTAAAATCAAGAGAACTGACATGTACTATTGAAGAGGAGGTAGATAACGGGAACTCTCATTCATTGCTGATTGGAGTATAAAATGTTTCAACCACTTTAGCTAATAATTTGGCAGTTTTGTATAAAATTAAACATATGTGTATGATATGACCCAGCAAGTCCAACCCCTAAGTATTTACCATGCAAAATGAAAATGTATGTTCACAAAAAGAATGTACATAGAAGAGTTCTTCATAATAGACAAAAACTGGTGGTAACAAATTTTCATCAGTGAATAGATTTTGATGTACTCATCTATGGAATACAACTAAACATTAAAGATAATAAACTATTGATACCTGAAAAATCATGGTTGAATCTCAAATATAGTTTAAGTGAAAGAAGCCACTATACCAAAAAAGAAACTACAATACTGAATGATTCTATGTATATAAAGTTTTAGAAGTGACAAAAATAATATGCAATCAAACATCAGAATAGTAGTTGCATTCGGCAGGGTTCAGTAGTGGCACTGCCCGCCGATGAGTATGAGGGAACTTTTGGAGATAATGTACATGCTCTGTATCTCTATATGCAAATGTATGCTTTTGTTAGAACACACAACACTATATTTTTAAGAATTGTACACTTTACTGTATATGAAGTTTTTCTCAATTAAAAAATCTTAAAAGAAAAAAGTGGTCACAAGTTTAACACACAGGCAAAGTGCTAGGAAATTTAGGAGGAAAAAGAGAAAGACTAAATTCATTTTGTGAGTAGGGTATTGTAGATGTCTTAAAGAAGGTGATGTTTCTCCTGGCCCTTGAAAACTATGAGGAATTTTGAACCTCAGAGTTTGTGGGGAAGGATATTCCAGTGTGATGTATGCCTAAGAGTAAGCAAAGGTATAGTAACAGGCGTGTGTAGGATAGTCAATGAGCAGCAATTAAATTCTTTTGGCTAATGAGTAGAAGGAAATGTGAAACCAGATTGCTGATAAAATTGAATACCAAGGGAAGAAGATTGGATTTTATGCTACCAGCAGCTGAGGGACACAGATATGTTTACACAAACAATCAGAACTATGGTTTTCAATACACATGAATCAGATGTATTTCAACTAGATAAAATGAATACAGTTGCAATGGAAAAAGAAAAAGAGAACAAAGCAAGAGCCAAATAACTCTGGGTGTAATCAGTAGATCTTGGATCTAAATAGCAAAAAAAAGAGTAGAGCTAAATAAAGATGGAAGTTTTCAAGTTATAACTGCCCAGGCAGATGCTGACAACAGTAATAGAATTTATTGGGTCTGTTTCTTAATTTGTCTTAATAACAAATGCTTTTAATAATTTTTTTTAAAATATAGCAATGGTTTATTTTTTCATACTTTTAAAAGATTAAAAGATTTTCTGATGCTTTAATGAAGACAGGTTTGTATTTAGGCAAGGGTCTTCATGGTCTTCTTACAAGAAAGAAACTCTAAATTGCCACAATCCCCTTCCACCCCAGCCAAGTATATCTTCTATTCTACTTACATTCTGTCACATTAATACTCTGCTTTCTTTAAAATAAAAATCCCCCCTAGAAAGTGTCACTTACAAATTCATTAATATTTTAGTCTGAATGAGTATAACAGAACATACCATGGTAGTCATTTGTAAGGCCACAGAGTCATGAGCTGGGGATCAGGTAAATTTCAAAGAAGCAGGAAAATAAAAGAATCACCTTGTAGTCATTCTTCTGAAGTGGAGAATCCTGGGTAACTGGCATGAAGCGACACCACGAGGACACAGACTCTTTGAATGAAATTCCAAAGGAGAGGAAAAACAAACCAAAAAACACAAAAAACAAAAACAAAAAAACAGAGGGAGACAAGACTATAGGAGAGTAATTTTTACCCACTTCATAAACTTAAGGCCAAATAGTGACACAAAGCAAAGAGCAAACTCCAATAGCTGTAAAAGAGACATAAGCACTCAATATCCGTCAAGTAGATGAAAGAGGATGAAGAATTGTCTTAGTTCATTCTTGCTGCTATACAAAATGCCTCAGACTTGGCAATTTGTAAACAGTAAGAAATGTATTGCTTACAGTTCTGGAGTCTGGGAAGCCAAAGATCAAAGCACCAGCAAATTTGGTGTCTGGTGAGGGCTCATTCCTCACAGTTAGTGTCTTCTGGGTGTTCTCTCATGGTGGAAAAACAAGGCAGCTCTGTGAGATCACCTTTATAAGGACATTAATCCCATTCACAAGAGTGGAGTTCATATGATTAATCACCTCCTAAGTCCCCAACTCTAATTCCGTCACCTTGGTGAGGTTTCAACACACACTTTCTGGGGGACACAAACATTCAAGTCACAGCAGGAATTGGTTTTGTACCCAGCATTATCACCCCCACACAGGTAAACTCTGACAGAGAGGGCACATGTGGTAATCACTGGGTGTCTTCAGGTTTCTTCCTCTCTGGTCAGTCACCAACAAAGTCAACTTTCACACTTAGGTTGAAATGAATGATTAATCTTTGAAAATGTTGCTTCCCTTCTGAATAAAGTGCAGTGATGTAGCTCAATGGCTCTCAACTTTTTGGCCTAAAGTAAAAGATAGACTTTATAACATGACCTTATAAGCAAAGTCATATAAAACAGACAATACTGATCTACTCCATTCCATTCCATTCTATTCTGTCCGATCCCATCTTACTCCATTCACTTCACTCGATCACTATTCCACGCCATTCCACTCTAATTTGTTCTACTCTATTTCATTAAAAGAGTCTCATTTCAAGCCATACATTGATGTCATGGTCACTAAAGGATTAAGACTGATAACTTGAAAAGCAAACATGTTTCAGAGTTCAGATTGTGTTTATGTGTGCATGTGTGTGCACTTATGAGTGCCTCCATGTGTGTCCATGTTTAACAGGTAAAAGTGCCCCATACCCTCTCCCCCGGATATGCTACATACTTTGTTATTCTTATCAGATTTAATACCTTTTTTATAACTAATAGTTTGGACCACCCCTTTACTCTCCCGGGGAGGGAAGTCATTTTCTAATATAACGTGCATACAGCACAGTACTCATATCATTTTAAGCAATTATTATAATATCCTCATGTAAAATAAAAGATGAATCCTTATGTAAAAAAAGAAAAAAGATGAAATAACTTAAAATAAGAATATGTATTTCATGCTTTGATGCAACCCACCAAAGGATATTATAAATATGCCTAGAATCACCATAAAATTGACTACTCCAAATTTAGATGACTATAGGGATATTGTGTTGGAGACTCACATACTGCAGTAATTATGTCATCAGTGACCTGATTTTTCCAAAATGTTGAACAATTCTTTGTAAAGTTCTGAACAAAACAAACCTGTATTCAGGTCTATCTTTACTTGAGTAATTTATAGCATATGAAAATCCTGCAAAAGTTATTTGGATTTTTATGTAAAAGAGATTTAGGCTGCTGGTTCAGAAAATTATCTAATTGCTTCCATGAATATCTAGCAAAACACTGTGAAGTCATGTGGGGCTGTCTCACTCATTACAGTATATTAAGCATTCTTGGCCTTTATCTTCAAAATGTATCCTTTTCCCAATCTGTGTCAAAACTAACCTATACTTTCCTAATTGCATCATCGCTTTTGAAAAAACAATTCCTGAATAAGGCATTTACTAATTGTTTGACTTTGGGTAAGCTCTTCATCCTAAATCCAAATGTCCATATCACTAAAATTAGAATGATATAAATACCTACTGGATAGTGTTTTATTAGAGATTAAATGAAATAAGGTGTTTAGCACAATGTCTAGTATATACTAAGGAATGCAATAGTTGTTTGTAATTTCAGTAATTGTTATTTTAGAGGGCAATTCAGTAATTGTTATTTTAGTACTATTGTAATAAAAATAATAAAAATAATTTATTTACTACTTATTTATTTACTTTTAAAGACAAAGTGTCACTCTGTCGCCCAGGCTGGAGTGGAGTGACACAGTCATAGCTGACTCTAGCAATGAACTCCTATGTTCAAGCAATCCTCTCACATCAGAATCCAGAGTAGCTAGAACTATAGGCACACTCCATGACACCCAGTCCATTTTTTTATTTTTTGTAGAAACAAGGTCTCACCATGTTGTTCAGGCTGGTCTAACTCCTGGCCTCAAGTGATCCTCCCACCTCAGCCTCTCAAAGTGCTGGGATTACAGATGCAAATAATAATAATTAAACTTTAAAATATCACTACCCTATGGGATACAATAGTTCTAATGAGGGAATAATCGAATAGTGTACAAAGATTTTTACAAAAACTATAATTATGACAGCATCATCTAAAATGAGAGAAAATTTAAAATAATCAAAAATATTCAATAGTACAAGTTATTCAAATATATGGTGAAAATATCCTGTGATTAAAAATGATACAACCCCAAAGAATAATTTGGTATAAGATGATATATATACAGTAGAATGCATGATTTTCTAAATATAAATATACTATGTACATTAAAAAGTATAAAGAACTTGAAAAAGATAGAACAGTCTGATAATAGCGCTTTTCTTAAATGTTTACATGATAAATGACATTTTAAAATACTTTTATTATGCAATTTAGCTATGAGAAGATCAACAACTTTTTAACATGAAATATTTACATCTATTTGCCTCTGTTTTTGTGGCTCTTTACAGAGAGCAAACAGAAACAACCTTAATCCTTTGGGGAATATTAGCATCCAGGTAAACAAAAAAGATTAGTTTTATGGCAAAATTTCGAATCATTCAACAGATGAAAGATCTTGGCAAGTTGGACAACGGGTGAGGTGGTTGAGGAAAAGCATAGATTTTCTAATTTTCTGCCTTTAGGTAATCATCTAAACTTCTGATGCAAAAGACCCTGACTCCTATGAAGCAAGCCCAGCACGCTCTTATTGCCTAATCAGATCCCAGCCCCTTCTGGAGCTGCCACAGTAAGAACTGATCATATTCCTTCCAGTGTTCCACTGCTAGTCTTCATCATGTGTGACCATCTGGGATACCATGATGAGGAACTGACAAAAAGAAGAACATTGGAAGGTACAATAGCAGTGAAAATAACCATCAAATCAGCTTGCTATTTTATTTTTTTAAAGTATGTATACAAACATATATAACAATAACATTATTACGTGCTAGGGGAGAACCAACAATTGAAATTTACATAATTTCACCAAGCTCAATAGCTTGGTGAAAGCAGAGTCTAAAAATTGATGATACATGAGGAAAAATAATAAAAAATTGCTTAAGAGTCATTTTCAACTAGATTTTTCTGGAAGTTTTTCTTTATGTGCAGTCATACCAGAAATGTATTTTTCTCCTCAGCCAACTCTTATTCTATTTGGTCTCTAAGCCCCTGATGTGCACACTTGAAGATTGGGAAGGAGACTTAGATAAGCCAAAGATTTTATGAATATATAAATTGAATCTAAGCCATTTCTAAATATAATTTATCATTTTTCCAATACATAAAATAACAAATTTTTTTAAAAAATCAATTTTGAGTTATAAAAACTGAGTTTTTGAGTCATTTGCTAAATGTAATATAACAAAATATATCATTAGAGACTGGTTTCAGATATTATTCACTTGAGCTAATTTTGCCAATTAAAACAAAAAGCATAGAACAGGTAAATAGTATGGGTTCCTTTTACTCTTCTTTAGAACAAAAGCCCTGTGATACCTTTCCTATTCTAGAAGACAGTGCTTATTTTATGATAACTCCATGTTTCTGGTTTACCTTTTTAACTAATAAGGAAGATATTTTCTTTCTTCACTCATTTCCTCTTACATAATGCAGTTCAGCAGTTTAAATGCTAATTGGCCATTTTGGCTGAGGAATTCCTACTTAAAAGGTTTGCCATTTAATCCCAAAGTGTCTTTTGATTTCTTGAGAATGATTAAATGGAAATTCAGCCTTGGTTCAGTATCATAGAAGCCCATGTGTGCTCCCCTGTTGAATTTCCATGGTTTGAGCATCCTGCTGGGAAAGTCAGGCTGAGATTTTATTGAATCGGGCCCTCCATATTCAGACTCAAAATAACCTCCAGCACACTGATAAAAATAATGACCCTTTTGCAGTTGTAAAACTTGAAACTATTCCTTGAATGTTAACTAATACCGAAAAAGCTGTTTCTGCAAATGAAAAGGGGACATTGGAAACAAGAAATCACTCTGGATGAAGACCTAGAAATGACACTCCACTTTCTTTTTTGGTAATTACAAAATTGTGAACTTTTCCTGAAAACTTGTGAAGCCATCACTCTAGATTCCAACACCTAGAAGAGAACAACACCTAGAGATGATGACACCACTGGCAGTGTCTTAGGATACGTAAGCTTCTCTGCCTACATAATTCACCAAGAGTGACTTCTCAGTCCCCAGTGCTCGGCTTCTACAATAATAACATTACCTAGCTGATGGGAAATAAAAGGTACAAACTCAAAGTAAGTCTTAGGAAGTGCTGATAACTTGCAGTATTTGACATCTATTTCCCAAAGCCCTCAACATTATAAACACTTTTAGGTAAAACGGCTCCGTTCTCTCATCTTGCTGATATTCTCTCACAAGCCAGGAAGTCTTTTACTCACAGCCAGTTTAATAGGCAATGGGAAATAGCTCTATTAGCTAAGTTTATTTATGCTGACACAAAGAAAACCACGGAAAATCCAAGTTCTAAACTGTAATTTATTCCTGATAAGTAGTAAATCAGCAGGATTCCACTGCCCAAGTAGGGACTTGCCATTAAACAAGAACTGAAACATAATGAGCCTCATAAATGTTCACAGTGTTATAGAGCTGTTATTTATACATGAGCTCATTCAACAAACTCTCCTGCTGCTCTGGTCATGACAACCTGGTGAACACAAGGCATTTTAAGATGCATAAGAAAAATGGTGCCCCAATTCCAGTGTCAAGGTTCAAGAAAAGGTGTTGGGTTTGTGTTTTGCTTTAATAGCTATATTTTCCTCATTATGCCAGGTTAATCTAATTACTGCTTTCAAGCTTTTCTGGATGCTGAGGTCAGTTTTTCATTTCCAAGTCTTTTGCTATTGTTGCTTTTGATGATGTTTGTGGTGAAGGTACCACACTTGCGTAGACCATATTATATGATATGCAGTTAAATTTTGGACAATTTCTCTCCAACTGAAGCAGAAAATGGCTGACCCCATAAGAGATGTAGAGCATTTATTAAGATCATAGTTTTCTCGTGGCCAAAGTAAATTATGGTCCAATAAAGTGCATATATCAAATATGGGAATGGGTTCAGTTGTACAGCCATTCAGACGGAATGACAAAAACTTGAGCGCTTCAGAATTACAATAGTGGAGCATCACATCAAAATGATCAGAAAGAAGCCTGCTGGATTAAAAATAAGAAGTCTTGATATTTATTCCCAGTTTAAAAATTTCCAGCCATGTAAACCATAACCTCATATAACCTGAGTCATATAAGGTGCCTCAGTAAGAGAAGGGACAGAAGGAAATGAATACTGAAGCTATAGGGGTGGATGGATGTAAGGGAATTGTGGAACACTGCTCATTTAGGGTAGAGCTAAAAATGGACATAGCAGTGAGATGACTTGGTGACTTTGTAGCAACATGGGTATGTAGAACACCTTGGGGGAAGTTAGACCAAAACCCAACAAACAAAAAAAGATTGGGAGAGTCAAATGAGAGTCTACTTTTTTTTCCTTTCCAAGAGCAGACCTGAGAGAGGTGACAGAATTTCATCTAGGGTGTAGTCCAAAACTCATGCTAGTGCATGGCCACTGGCCTCTGCGTGTAGAATGACACCAATTCTGAACTGCACGTGTGTTTTCCAGTAGATGTGATATTTCGTTTTCAGCAAGGAAGATGAGGGAGTGAACGAGGATATTGTTTTTCTACTTAATTCTGAGCCCTGTTTCTGAGGCTTTTTCCATAGCTCAGCTTGGTATATACATTCTCAAACAGGCTAAGCACACACTATCAATTCTGTGTAGCCCCGGCTGGGACTTTGAAGGGGAAGTAAACACAGGAGAAGAAAAAAAGGAAAAAGGATCAGAAAACAGACCCTAAGGCATATTTTATCACATCGAGAGTGTAACTGATACACGTTGTCAAGATGCAGGTCTCATATGTCATATCCTGGGCTCAGGGTCAGGTGCACTTCATTCAGGTTTTTGAGATGGTGTACTCTCATACGCACTCTTTAAATAGGAATGCGGATAAAATAGCTTGGGGGAGGGGGGATGCCCAGGAATTTGCTGAGAATGGTAGTATGTTGTGACCTTTTTCTGTTTTCTGTGTTGAAGAGTTTGCTGTTTATAGGTGGGATTTCAACATCCTAAGTCTATGGTGAGACATAGTTGAAAAAGCCATCCTCAACCAAAGAGGAATTTTAAGGGCTAGCAATGAAGTCCAAAACAAAAGGGATACTCCCTATGAATAAGACAACTTTGGCTCCTCTTCTTGTGTGTCACACATTGTTTCCAAAATATCCTTGTCTCCCCCACTGGGAAAATTGTGCCTGTTGGTGAGTCTCCTTATGTTGATTTGCATGTCTAATAGAAGTATCTCACTCTTTATGACCTCATTAGAAGACTTTTCTTAGTTTGCTTAAAGTCTGCATGTATTGCATTTCTCTATTAGAAATATTAAGCCAAGAGAACACGCAAAATTGTGAAATATGTAAGCAGTTTCTTAAAATATATTATCCTCTCTGGGAAGGAACTGAAAACACAGTTATTTCTAGAACTCTTTCTCTCTCATTCTTTCCCTCTTTTCTTCACTTTGCTCTAGAAAATAACCAGTTTGGGGTTGCATATTCATATCTACGCAAAACGTAAAGAGAACATTGAAAGGTGTATTTCAAATTTTATAAAAATTGCAAAAACTTTATTTTTGCCCTAAGGAAAAAAAAATCACCATTTATTTAAGAATCAGTCGTTTATTGAAAGTAGATTTCTGCAAAGACAAAAATAAAAAAAATAAAAATAAAAATACACCTGTTTTGCTTGCCTCTGTCCTCTAGGACGAATGAAGTCTTTGAGGCAATAAAACATACACATGTACACACAGAAGAATCATTTTGTCCAACACAAGCCAGACAAAAACCTAACTCAAATAGAAGAAAAATTGTCGTTTTTTTGTTTTGTTTTGTTGCTTTGAATCTAGCACAGGTTAGACATAGAAAAAATTCATAGTTTTAAGAAAGAGTGGGTCCTCCCATAAGAACAGAAACTGATCATTTCTAGTAAGAAAATAACCAAGAGTCAAAAAGAAGCTCAAAGATTCAAAACTTGAATTTCCACTGTAGGAGAGATTCTGGCTGCCCAACAGCTCGTCCTCCCATGCCTGTGCCTGCACACACACACACACACACACACACACACACACACACACACACACACACACACACCCTGCTTTCTGGATTCAGAGAGAGGAAAATCAGTATGCATGTCTAGACATCTAATAAGATGGGACAGCAGGGAAAAGCTGATAAGAGAAAAACATCCAAAGAAGGAAAAACAGATTTCTTAGCTACTGGTGGTGAATAGCAGGGAAAATTTAAATACAATGTCCAAAATGTTTTAGACGATTTACAAATAGATATTGTGTCTAAAAACAGGAAAGAATACTTCTTCACTGCTGATTTAAGGCTACAGTGTGTGGACAAAGGCTGAAACCTCAAAATGTACCAGATAATCTTTTTTGGAAACCCAAATATATACTCAGACAACCTGATAAGTGCTAACATATGCTGTATAAAACATATATTTAAGCAAAACTGATGTTATTGTAGTTCAGGAAGGAATTCACGTAGTTTCTAAGATGCTTTGACAGAGTATCTTTAGTTTGACTTTCTTTACTGGAAAATATTGTTGAACATTCTGAAAGTATACACCAAGCCTCTCTTCAGGAGGGGAACTTGAATGTGATGACTTAATAGAACAGAATTAAGTTAGGAAAGTAGATTTTTACACAGTACTATTTTATATTTTAATTTGAACACAGAATTTTGGATTAAAACACGCACATATCCACACACATACACAAATGTGCACAACTCTTAAGTGTCCAGCTTAATAAATTAGCACAAGTCTAAAACAACCACCGTCCAAGAAAATAGAACTTTATCTAAACCTCAAGAACTTTCTCTGTGCTTTTCTCCCAGTGACTATGTCTCTTCTCCCCAAATGTAGCTGTTATTTTTACTTGTAGAATATGATTGAATCATTTGTAGTTGATTTGTTTCACTAATTATTATTTTTGTGAGATTCACTTAGATTATTGCACATATAATATTAGTTTATTTATTTTTGCTGCTGCTGATAATCCATCATCATCATTATGAAATTCAAATCAATTTCCTAGTTCTATTAGAAATGGACATTTCAGATATTTACAGTCTTTGCCTTTCACAACTGTAGTTGCTGTAAATATTTGTGCATATTTCTTGATTTTCTGTTGGCTATACCCAAGGAATAAAATTCTCTGGCCATAAGCTATGTGCATATTCCACTTCAATGAACAATGGCGAACAGTTTTTTTTTTTTAAGTGATCGTTCCAATTTACTCTCCAACCAATAGCATATGTTAGCTCTTTCCACACCAACATGTCATATTGTCAGTCTTTTCAAACTAAGCTATTGGGTGGGTTGGCTTTTACATTCTATTTTATATTTCATTTTCTGACAACTAATAAGGTTGAACATCAATTTCGTACACATTTTTGACCCTTTGAATATGCTCTTTTGAGAAACTCTCCTCTGTAAGATCTTCATCTTGTTTTCCAAATCTTCCATACTCTTATGTTTTATTTTATGTCTACTTGTTTTATCAGTTACTAGGAGAAGAGTATTAAAATCTCAGATTATGACTAGAGGTTTGCCTCTCTTTTTATTTCTGAAAATTGTGGGTTTACGTATTTTGAGATTATTAGGAGCATGCAAGTGTAGAATGATGTATCTTTTGGTAGTTGATACTTTTAGCCGCATAAAATGTCCCTTTCATCAATATTAATAAATATTTTTGAAAATCTACAGTATGCCATACTAGTATAGGCATACCAGCTTTATTTAAAGTTAGTTTTTCCATGACATATCTTTTTTCCATCACTTTACTTTCTACACTGAATTTAGACCCATATTTACTTTGGTCTTCTACTTCAACATCTGTTCTAGGTTCCTTTTGATCTTCTTTTATTGCCTTTTTTTAGATTTAGGATTTTTTAATGATTCTAAATTTTTCCTTTATTACCGTGGTGATTATGTATTTTCGAACTAACATTTCAGAGGTTTCTTTAGCCATCCTTAAATTATTAGAATTAAGTCCACCCCAAAGAATAAAAAAGCTTCATAACTTGATCTATGTTTGCCCTCTCAGCAATCTCATACTGTTGGTATGTATTTTTATTCAATCTGTATTTTAAACAACATGAAACATAATTTTCTTATCAGATTATATTAATTTAGTTTCCCATATATCCACCCTTAATTTATTCTTTCATACTTCATTCATTTCCTTTCCTCCATTACACCTGGAAACATATTTCTGAAAAACTCTTTTAGTATTTTGTGTGTGTTTAAAGTGGAAGGATGGTTAACAATTTATTGTAGCCGTTTAACACATGTTTTCTGACTTTTATTATTTCTGTTAAGAAGTAAGCTATGGCAGGGTGTGGTGGCTCACATCTATAATCCCAGCACTTTGGGAGGCCGAGATGAGAGGAGCTCATGGGTTCAAGACCAGCCTGGGCAACTTGGTGAGACCTCATCTTTACAATAAATAAAAAAAATTAGCCAGGCATGGTGGTGTGTGCCTGTAGTTCCAGCTACTTGGAAGGCTGAGGCAAAAGGATTACCTGAACCCAGCAGGTTGAGGCTGCAGTGGCCGTGAATGTGCCACTGTACTCCAGCTTGGGTGATAGACTTGAGACTCCAACTCAAAAAAAAAAAAAAAAGAAGAAGAAGAAGTAAGCCATCAGGCGTATTATTGCTCCTTTGATATTACAGCATCTTTGTTGCTCTGGCCACTTTTACTAAGTTCTTTTTTTTCTTTGCTTCTTAATAGCTTTAATTTTTTTTTCCCCCGGGTATGACTTTTTCTGTGTATATGTTGCTTAAGTTTCTTTGTGCTTCTTGGATCTGTTACATAATGTCTTTTACCAGTTTCAAAAAATTATCTCTCTGCATACTGCCACTGTCCCAATATCTCTCTTCTCTTCTCCTGAGCCTTAACTAAGTGTATATTAGGCCTTTTACAAAGTCTTACACATTCCTTATGCTCTTTTCTATATTTTCCATCCATTTGCCTCTTAGTGCTAAAGACTCAAAAATTTCTTCTGATATCTATTCCACTCTATAATTTCTCTTGTTTATTTGTATATAGTCTGATACTAAAACCACCTGTTAAATACTTTGTGTTACTATATTTGTTAGTTCTAAAATTTCCATTTCATTTATTTTTATGATTTCCAAGTCTCTGATGAAGTTTTTATTCTTCTCATTTAATTTATTTATACTGACTAATGACAGATAATGTTAAAATCTGAATTATCTATAGGTCTGTTTCCACTGCTTATTTTTAAAACGTTTTATCTATTCTAAATTTTTATTGAACACAAATGTATATGACATCTTGTATAGAAAATTTCAATATTCTATTTTAAATTATCTATGTTTGTCACAAACTACACCCTTTTCCTCTTGTTTCCTTTAGGAAAACCTGCTACTTACCAAACATATGTGTTGTGGGAGTATAATCATAGAAAACTTAAGAAAACAGACAAGTTTTAGCTGATGAAGTATTAAATACAGACACATGGTCTGGTATAGTATGGTGTACTAGTCAGATACATTAGTCTCAATAGTAAATTATTGAGAAACAAAGAAAAGAGAATTTCTTAAAAGTTACCAAAGGAACAAAGAAGTTTTAACCTTAAAGAAGAATCAGTATGCCCGATAGCTTCTTAACAGAAACAATAGAAGCCTTAGAAGATTTGTTAAAGACTCTCCTCTCTATATTGAGAGGGCAAGAGGCTAAAGGTGGGTTAGGAGAGGCAGAGAAGGAGAAAGAGAAGGAAAGAGAGAGACATCTATTTTAAAGACTTGACTCATTCATTTTGACTCAATGCAAAAGACTGGTCAATCTTCAAGGCAGGCTAAAGACCTGGGAAAGAGTTCATGTTGCAGATGGATTCAGAAGGCAGTCTGGGAGCAGGATTTTCTCTTCCTCTGGAGACTGCAGTCTTTTCCTTTTAAAGCCTCCAGCTGATTGGATGAAGCCTGTCATATTAGGGAGGGTAATCTGCTTTACTCAAAGTCTACTGATTTAAATGTCACAGTCATCTAAACATGCCTTCATAGCAATATCCAGACTGTTGTTTATCCAGATATCTTGGTGCTATGTGCTGTGACCTAGCCAAGTTGACACTTAAAATCAATCATTATATATGGTTTGGTGTAATGTCTCATAAATCATATTACAGTCATTGTTAACTAAGAGAACGTACACTGCCTCTCCAAGAAAGCATTGAATTTATCACAAATACTGGAGTGGAGTGCTTGCAAATGCGCACAGATCTTAAGGGCAGAAAAACTCATACTGAGTTTGCTTATAATTTATAGTCTACATACTTTTTAATATTTTATTGGCTAATACAGAAATGCCAAAATGCACACATTAATACACTGTAGTGCATACTGTGGTACTCTTTCAAAATCCCCTTTTGAGGCCAATGAGCTCATCCTAGCTTGAAGGAAAATTTATTCCTGATCCCCATAACTGTCCTTCATTAGAAAGTGTTCTCAATTTCAGAACTGCCTCATTCAAGTCTATGATCTCTTCTAGGTGACAGACAATAATCAATCACTGGTCTAATCCCCTTACTATAATTTTGGAGAATTCTGATGGGCAATTCAACCTCCAGCTACAAAGTTCCTGATGGAAGTCCCTCACCCTAGATTTGAAGCTTCACTGATGGTCAATCTTTTTCTTTGTCCAATCCTTCTTTTCTCGTCTCCTTATGATTATATTTCTTCAGAACACTTCCCAACAAATTTAATGCACATATCTTAGGTATGTATTTCTGGGAAGCAGAGATTTACATGTAAAAATTTTTCTTGGTGTAAGTTCTCAGTAGCAGTACCTTTAAAGGAAATACAAGTGGAGGAAAAAGCTGTACTGTGATGTAATCACAACTAAGATTTTATCCAATTCCGCAGGGAATTCAGAACAGGGGGGTGAATTTTTATAGGTTTCCTGAATTAAAGCAAGGAGTCTAGGCCTTGGTATGTCTATGTGGAACAGTCACTGAATGCAGGGTTCCCCTGGTATTATTGTTGTGATAACTTTGGTTGAGGCAGCTCTTTATCAACAGAGAAAAATTCCTGGGGAGAGATTCCCTTTTGGGTCATCAGCAGACAACACTCTCTGCAACTAGGAAGATGAATGGTTTAGTCTTGAAGGGAGGGTCCAGAAAACACACACAATGTTCACTATATCACCTAACTCTCTGTCTCAGATTGTGTTTCCTGATGCCAGGAGTGGTCCTAGAAGGCAGACTCTAAAATGTGATTTTGGACCTGGCTCCCTGACAATAAGAACCCATTACTTGTAATAGGTGGCACATGGATAACCACTGATATGCAGTAGAAGACCAACTCTTTAAACTTTGCTAAAGCAGACCTTCACTGAGAGGTAAAACTAGTGGAAGGAGATGTATTGGCTATGAAAATATATTCACAGTAAAGGAAATTATAAATACAAGTATTTACGAGGTTGGTAGTGTCAGGTCAAGAAAATGATCAGATAGGAAAAGAGAGAAGGGAGACTGGTAGCTCAATAGCAGCACAGATTTATTCCAAGGAGGAAAACCTGTGGAATGGGACTCTCGAGACTGAAGTCCACCCACTTACATACTAAGGACAATTTATAGGGGTTTGGAGAAGGGGTACTGGTTAGTTGGTTGCTAAAAGGGGAGGGTAGCTAAGGAAGAAGCCGTGTGGTTAGCAGTATGCACTCTGCGGTTGGTGCTCCGCTGGTAAGTTTCTGTCCCAGTTTGTGTTAGCAAAACGGGGGGTGGGGTGTGCGGGGGGGGGGGGGGAATATCTACCATGGTGTTCTTAAGGCTAGCATTCCTGCCTTTTGATTATATAGAGAGAGATAGATAGATAGGTTAGGAGGGCACATAGGTGTGGGAAGAGGGGCATTGTAGGTCCTCTGGCTACTTCCTACTGAGATAGGGCATTGTATTTGGGGTTAAAGTTATGTGGTGTCCTCCTCGAGGTTGAAGCTGCATGCTCACTGGTATTGAAGGTTATAAAATTTGAACTGGTAAAGCTGGAGGATGTTGTTGACATGTTTTTTTTCTGCTAGTTTGAATAAAGTCATTTAGTTTTTGGGACACAAGATGAGAGATAAAGTTAATAAGGCAAGGTCTAAAAATAAATGAGTAAGAGAAGACTGAGGATTAGAGATTTAAGAAATGGGATTAACCAGGGCATTCAGATTGAGAGGGATGACCCAATCCACTATGAGCTGGTAGCCTGCCGTTTGAGTTCTGTTGCCTGGTTTTGAAGTTTATGGGCTGCATCCTGAACTATGCCTAATTTATCAACAAAAAGCAACATTCTTTTTGGAGATATGTGTAGATTCCCCTTTTTTAGCTGTTAGGAGGTCAAGCTCTATTTTATTTTGGAGCACTACCTCTGCTATTGAATTTAATTGTAAGAGCAGGAGCTGAATTGTCTTTTTGGATTTAATTGTAGAGGAAGGAGTTGAGTTGATAGATGGGTTTGAATAAGTTGATTATTAGATAGAATACTGATGTTTGGAGATTGGTGTATTAAAGTACAAATGTTTGACCCTTTGGCAGGTAAATAAAGATAAGAGGAAATGCCATATAGGAAGAAAATTTCCAGGGTGGAAAGACAAAACTTATAGGTAATGGAAACTAACTATGCACTGTTTATATATATTTTAATGGAATATTTATTTGGAAGTGTAGCTTTGATGAGGAGAGACTGTGAACTCAGATTGGTTATATAAAGATAAGAAGAAATTAGAGTTATTAATAACTATTGGTTGTGAAGTATTGAATTGTGAGAGGTTTAGAAATGTGTAGGCTGGTGGGTTTGTAGATTTTTTTCCATGGCATTCCCCATGCAACTTCACTGGATAGGCGACGTTGTCAGAGACAGCACAAGAATATCTTGATAATTTTCTATGGCAATGGATGGAGTTCCAGAGAATTGTAGAGGGTATGTTTAGGTTTTGAAGTATTGAGATTGATGGTTTTGTGAAGGTTGGAGTGTGAGTGCATGTTGACAAAGATTAGTGGGAAGAGTTTCTAAAAAGGACTCCTGAGGAGTTTAGGGAATGAATGCCAGAGACAAAGAGGTGCTGGGGTGTTTAGTAAGGTTTGACAGATAATGGGTTTCCAGATTTGAGGTTTAGGGTTTTTTGGTAGAAAATGGGTTAGGAAAAGCTGCAGTTTTTGAATGCATTCTTTAAAATAAAGGTGTATATCTGATTGGGTGAATGCCCCTTTGGAGGTTCTGAAATGGGGCATTAGTGATTAGGGTCACAAGAGAATTTGCTTAAAATGTGCGATGTAAATTTATGCTAGTTTGGGCTTAAGTGGTTAGGTTGGCCAGGATGGCTGTAAACCACTAGGTTTGGATGGACAAATTTAGCAGTTATAGTTAAATGGAAGGTGTGTGTTGTGTAAGAATTGGTATGTGAGATTGATGAAAGGAGCCCAACTGTTAGAGGACAATGTAAGTGGGAATAAGATGTATAAGGAGGCTAATATTACAATAAGAGGCAAATGTAGGAGAGGGTTGAGCTTTATCATGTGGTAAGGAGGGTGTAAACTCAAATGCATGTCAGGAAGGAGTACCAAGTGATAGAGTTGGGGGAGAAATCATATAGGTCTCCTTGTAAACGAAGCTCAGTAATTGTTGAAAGTAATTGGTTTACTGAGGTAAGGGGATTATTAAGGAGGTAAAAGGTAAAGTTAGAGTGAAAGATATATGAGAAATTGTTGAAGGTGGGGTTTATTAGCTTAGGGAAGTAGGAATGTTTATGGGGTGTTGTAGGGTGGAGGCTTTTGACAAAAATGTCTGATAATATAGGCTAAGATGAATATTATAGCAGTAACTATTGGTAGTATTACAAAATGAACATCCACATGTATGGGGCTATTAAGGACTCTTTTTGGCATGTGATTTAGGAGATTGAGGAAGTTTAGGAACTTTTATTAGTCAAAGAGAGGTAGGTCTTGTGGGAAATGAAGCGTATTTAGGAGGCTTTGGTTTGTATGGTGGCATGTGAAGTGTAGGACTGGGGGCCCATTTTAATTTTGAATTGTGTATTTAGTGTATAAGGCTTATAACTTTGACTGTTGTCTGTGCAAAGAGGAGAGAATTATGTGTTGGTAGAGTGTTATTTTAGTGTGAGTACAGTGGCTGTGAGTACAGTGGCAGTGAGTACAGTGGCAGCACCCAGAATTTGGAGGCATGACAGCCAGCCCTGTATGATAGAGTTGAGTTGTTTTGACAGATATGCTATGACCCGTGGAGTATTGCCATAGGACTGACATAAAAGTCCAAGAGCAAAGTTGTGCTCTCTGTGGACGTATAAGGTGAAAGGCTTGGTAGGGTTTGGTAGTCCTAGGGCTGAGGCCTTTATGAGGGCCTCTTTTAGTTTATGAAAATGAGAATTAATTGAGTGTGAGGGCTTTAAAAGTATGTGAATAGGGCCTTGTGAAGCTAAATAAAGAGACTTGGTGAACAGACTAAAATTAGGTATCCATAATAGAAAATATCTTGTGAGGCTTAAGTAAGAAAGGAGATTTCTTTTAGTGATGGGTGTAGGCATGTCTTCAATGAAGTGTTTTCTGTGTGTGGGAATGACTTGGATTGGAGGAGTTATAGTGAGTCCAAGATAGTTTACTTTTGTTTTGGCAATTTGGACTCTAGTGAGAGAGACTTGATATCCATGTTTTCCCAGAAAGTTGAGTAATTGAGAGGTATGTTGAATGTAAAGATTATATGAGTTACTGCACAGGAGAAGATCATTAATATATTATAGAAGGGTATTGGGGGTTAAGTCTAAATTAGATAGGTCTTAAGAAAGGGCTTGTCTAAAGAGATGAGAATTGTCCTCGAAGCCTTGTGGCAGGTTAATGGGTTGAGTTTTGTGAGTCAGGGTTTACCCAGGTGAAGGTGAAGAGATTTTGGCAGACTATGTAAGGGGAATGGTGAAGGCGTCTTTTACATTTAGGACAGAAAAGTGGGTAGTGTTAGGTGGGATGTGAGACAGCAGAGTGTAGGGGTTTGGAATGATGGGGTGGATGGGAATGGCAACCTGATTAACAACATGTAGGTCTTGGACAAGCTGGTATGGATTATTTGTTGTTTTTTTTTGAGTTGGAGTCTCACTCTGTCACCCAGACTGGAGTGCAGTGGCCACTCCCGGCCACCACAGCCTCGACCCGCTGGGCTCCGGCGATCCTTC
>NW_007065577.1:155167-192281 GCF_000164805.1 Carlito syrichta
CGGGCTCAGGCAATCCACTCACCTCAGCCTCCCAAAGGCGTGGGATTACAGGCTGAGCCACCAAGCCCGGCTATTTGTTTTTTTAATAGTTAGTATGGGGATATTGTGAGGAGAGTTGGTTGGTTTTAAGATATTTGTCTGGAGCAATTTGTAGGCAATGAGATTGAGTCCCTTTAAGTTAGATGGACTTAAAGGGTATGGGATTGGTTAAGGTAGGACCAGGGGTTTTGTAGATTGATGCTGATGGGGGTATGATGGCGCACAACACTAGGTGTGAACATGTCTCAAACTATAGGAATTATAGAGGGAAAGAGAGGAAAAGGAGGATAAGGTGAAAGGGGGGGGCATCTGGGCAGCAGAGTGAAATGAAAAGGGGGTGGAATTATAAGAGGACAAACTGTATGGAAGCCTGAAGCTTTGTTAGGATATCCCTTTCTAGGATAGGTGTGGAGCATTGTGAAATAACTAAAAAGGAGTGAGTGAAGGGTATGTTGAATAGAAATTAGAGGAGCGGCTTAGTCATTTTAGGAGTCAAAGATATTTTATCTACTTTGCCAATAGAGAGAGGAGCTAAGGAGGGGTCCTGTGTATTATGGCAAGACTGAGTACAAAGCCCCCATGTTTAATAAGAAAGTGACAGGCTTACCAGATACTGACAGCATTACCCTAGGTTCTGCAATGGCATGATGGTGAGGGTGGTGGGGGTGGCAGACCCTGGGTCCCGTCAGTCTTCAGTAGCCAAGTCTAGGAATTCAGTCAGTCTTGGCTGCGGATGAGGAAACCTGCGAGTTTTAGAAGTGACCAAATAGGAGGGAGAGTCTCGGTAGTCACAATCTGACTTCCAGTACCCTTTTTCTAAAGATAGAGCATGGGTTTGGGGTGGCTTAGGATTTAGGCATGTTTTTCCCAGTGTCTCAGCTGGTACACTTACAGCATTGTCCTGGAGGTAGATGGGGGTTTGTTGGGGGTTGGAAAGTGTTTTGGAGCCATTGGAACCCTGTTGAAGGGTTGCCGCCAGTATTTAGTGTCTGGTCTGATTTTCTTTTCATTTTTGAGCCTTTTGCTCCTCATCTCTATTGTTAAAAACCTTAAAGACTATTTTGATAAGATCCTGTTGTGAAGTCTGAGGTGGATTGGGAGACTAAGTGAAGGTGTAAGTAAATTCTTCTATTTTTGTCAGAGTCTGGAGTGAAGGTGGTGTATTTAAGCATGACCTCTAAAAGATGTGAGAAGAAAAGGGCAAGGTTTCCATCAGGGCCCTGAGCAACTTTTTTGATTTTTTTCATAATTAACTAGTTTTAGAGCTGCCTTATTCATTCTAGCTAATAGGGGGTTGTTATATGACCCCTTTTTTGTCTCTCTGAGACAAATTAACTCTCTGGGAGTTAATTTGATAATTCCAGCATGAGGCACTGCCATGACACCTATAGGATTAGGGGCTGGGTCCTGCTGGTGGAGGGAGTTAGTATGGTATTGAGCTGCTACCCAGATGTGTTCCCTCGCCCATGGGGGAAGAGAGGAGGAAAGAATAGCATATAGGTCATGCTAGATAAGGTCACAGGACTGGGTGATGTGGAGGAATTTTTGACAGTGGATAGCAGGGTTAGAGGTAAAGGAGCCTAGGCATTTTTCAAATTGAGAGAGGTTGCCCAGGGAGAAAGTAACATGAATGTCTACTATGCTCTCCACCCTGGCCACCTCTCTGAAAGGATGGGAGCAGAACTTTGGGGATGATTAGGGAGAGAAGATGTTGGGTACGAGAGTGAGTGTGAGGTGAAGAGGGAAAAGGAAGGAGGAGGTTGTGAATAAGGAAGATTTGAAAAGGATTGTAGTTTTGACAGAGGGAGGTCTTGGATTGGAGATAGAGGAAAGCTTGAGCATAGGGGACATCAGACCATTTTCCATTGTGTTGGAGTGAATTGTTGAGGCTGTGGAGAATGTGGATGTTAAATTGTTAAGGATATGGAGAAATTTAGAAATTAAAGCTTCTGTTTGGGGTCATTGACTGTTATTGCTCAACTGATATTGGGGTCAAGCCGTATTACAGAAAAAAATGAGATGATTTGGCCTTCGAGTAAGACCTAAATTTTTGAGATATTTGAGAGATGCTTTGGTCTTAGAGTGAGACCCAAAGCTTTGAGGTGGCGAAGGAGACATCCAAGAGGTATGTCTCAGGGAGGTTGAGAGGTGGCTTGACTCATATTGGAGAAATTTGGAGGGTTGAGCAATTCTATTCCCAGGAGCTTCTAGAGCCCTGAGAGTTAGAAACAGTGGAACGACGGGGCCTTCCCATGGGCTTCAACTGTTTCTATGAGGAGTATGGAAGTTTGCTTTGCTTTAAGGGTGTCCCCTTTGAAAAACAATGACCATGACTACCTGGGTACAACCCAGTGATAGCCAAGAGAGACCTCTCACTCAGCACCGGGGTTTTTGGTGGAATTTCTGTCCTGGACAGAAAAAAGCAAAAGAGAGGAATCCAGAGTTGAGGGTAGGAAAACTCACTCACTGATTAGTGATCAATCGGTGTTGTGTGAAGTGTCCAGGAATGGAGAAGGCCCTACTGGAGCCACTGAGTTGGGGAGACGAGAAAGAGGAAAAGACAGAGAGGGACTGAGGGGGTGGAGGAGAATGAACGGATGGAGGAGAATGGGGCTAGGCACAGGGACAACTTAAGGTGGCACCTTAAACCCCGGTCCTGAGTTTTGACACCAAATGTTAGGTCAAGAAAACCAGCAGGTAAGAAAGGAGAGATGGGAGATGGGCAGCTCAACAGCAACACAGGTTTATTCTAAGGAGGAAAACCTGTAGAGTGGGACTCCAGAGGAGACTGAAGCCTAGCTTACAGACTAGGGACAATTTATAAGGGTTTGGAGAATGGATGTTGGTTAGTTGGTTACAAAGGGTAGTGAGTAGCTAAAGAAGAAGTCTTGTGGTTAGCTAGCTGCTGCTTAACAGAACGCACTCTGCGGTCGGTGCTCAGCTGGTACATTTCCATCCTGGTTTGTGTTAGCAAACTGGTAGGTGCTATCTACGATAGCATTCCGAAGTCTAACAGGTAGCTGTTGCTAAGCACCAATGATTTGTTAAAAGAGATAATGTTAGACTTGGAGAGGTTAATTACTAATTCGGGCAAAATGTGAAAACCAGAGAATATCCTTGATATGATTTTCCTATAGCTAGAAGGCAAACAGAGCCAAGAACCAGGCTCAGGATTTAATTTTAAAATAATAAAACTTCACAAAATTTTTCAGCTTGTCCAGGTCTCTTGTGCCAGTGTGATTGCCCAAAAGGGAAATTAGTGAGCTCCAGTGACTTGGAATTGGAATACCTGGGTATATATAGTCTATACACTTGAACTCTTGGATTCCCTTGAACCTGCTGGATCTGAGGATGTGGTCCACCTCTTACCATGACACAGTCTCCCCACACCCGACTTACAGATCAAAAGAGGTAGGTGCCTTTAAGATAATTCTTGTCCCACCTCAGGATGTACCCTTAATGCCTTGAAGTCTGAGAATGCTGAATTACATGGTACAGAACATACGGTGTAAGGAGGTAAAGTTCATAAATATGAAACACTCTCCCATGATACAGGATTTTCCACGTGGATACACACTAGTTTACTTACATTTAATTGACTGTCTAGTCATTACAAAAACCAGATGGATCACGATGAATGATGGAGCATTAGAATGAATTCAACCAACTGCAGCTGCTGTGTTAGATGTCATATCATTGAGAGAGTAGATCAACACAGCTTTCACCACATGGTATGTGGCCATTGATCTGGCATATGTATTTTGGCTCTCCATATCAGAAAAGAGGATCAGGAGCAGTTTACATTCATTCTATGTGGACACCAGTATACATTAATAGTCTTACCTCAGGCTATGCTAACTCTACTATCCTCTGTCATTATCTAATCCCAAATGACCTTAACTATTTGGATATTCACAAACTATTACCTTAGTCCCACATATCAATGACATCATGTTGAAAAGACTGACCAAGAAAGAGTTGGTAAGCCCAATGGGGGCCTTTGTTATCTAAATTCATTAAGAAAGTGGGATATATCCCATAAAGATTCAGGGGCCCTACAATTCAGTGGTAATCAGATCCCCTTATGTTTGAAGCATGCTGGGATATCTCTTCCACTGTAGAGAATGAATTATTGTATCATGTATTTCTACCACTCAGAAAGACCCATAATGCTTGAAGATTTCTTTTGGATCTGGGGCAGTGTATCTTGTACATGAAGGCCCTGCTCTGACTACTTTCACCCATGGAGAAATGCTAATTGGGAGTAAGGCTGACAGCAGAAAATAGCTTGGCCCAAGCTAAGCTGCAAACAGTCCTACTGTACACACCAAATGTCTCTACAGACCATAAAGTTCCAAAGATTTCTGTTATGGAAAAATATAGTATATAGAATTCTAGAACAGGGCAATGCTATCTTCAGCAGAAAACCAAACATTCTTCAATAACCAGCTGCTAGAGTTCTATGAGGCTCTTATAACACTGTCCGATTATGGTCATCAATGACACGCATCCAAAGTGTCCTATAATTAATTTCACACTATTCATTCAGTCACCACAGCAGGCTGACCTCTCAGCAATCCACCATACCATAGAGGTGACTTATGCAGATTGGGCCTATGCAGAGACAGAGGATATATGTCAGCTGCATGTACAGGTAGCCCAGACACTCTGTCATCCACAACTTTTGTAATGGGGCTACTCTCTCAACTCACACTTATGACACAAGGAAAAAAGATAATGTTGGATCATGAAAAGGTTGGCTTGGTAGGCCAGTGAAAGCCAGAAATGGACTGCAGTTGCACCATAGCCCCACTCAGAAATGACTCTGAAAGAAAAATAAGAGCCGGGCTCGGTGGCTCAGCCTGTAATCCCGCGCCTGTGGGAGGCTGAGGTGAGTGGATTGCCTGAGCCCGTGGGTTCGAGACCCGCCTGGGCAGTGAGACTTCATCCCTACAATAAATCAAAAAATCAGCCGGGCGTGGTAGCGCATGCCTGTAATTCTGGCTACTTGGAAGCTTGAGGCAGAAGGATCACCGGAGCCCAGCAGGTCGAGACTGCAGTGGCCGGGAGCAGCCACTGCACTGCAGTCTAGGTGACAGAGTGAGACTCCAACTCAAAAAAAAAAAACAAAAAAAGAAAAAGAAGGAGAGTTCTAGGCAAATAACTTAGTCACCCATTACGTTATTTAAATAGAGACAGAAACATATAGAAACAGAAATATATGCAAACTCTAATGAGGAATGGCCTGGCTGACTGATCAGAGCCTAATGAAGAAATCTGGAAGATCAAAGTCAGGAGGTCTGGAAAAGAGATACGTGTACGCTTTATAGGTGTGGGCACCTAACGTGAAGATTTCCAAACAGCATGTATGATCCCCTGTAGTAAATCCCTTAGACACTAGACAACTTGAGAAGACAGATTCAAACAGTTGATAAGTGTCATCTGTTTTTTTAATTTATACTTGTTTGTTTTTGTTTTTTTAGTGATGGGCCTCACTATGTTGCCCAGGTTGCTCTTGAACTCTGTAACTCAAGCAATCCTCCCATCTTGGACTCCCAAAGTGTTGGGATTACAGACATGATCTACTGTGCCTGGCCAATAATTGCCATCTCACCCCGTGTGATACAACTGACACATAAGCCAAAGAGTCATGGTGGCAGGGATAAAGGGTATGCATGAGCTCCCATCTACCATGAATGATCTAACTAATACCACTGTCACAAACTGTCATCTGTAGTGACTGATGTTGAGCTCTTCATAAGACATCATTGTTAGAGGAGAACTAGTTACTTGGTAGCAAATTTATATATAAATGATCTCTTCCACCCAGGAAGAGAAAAGGATTCATTTTGACCAGAGTCAATACATATCCCAGGTATGGATTTGCTTTTCCTACCCAGAAAGCACTATTCATTCAGTCACCATTCAGACTGACCCAAATCTCTAAGGAGTTCTACAGTGTTTGGTCCACAAAGAGGCCCGCTTATAGTAAAAAAAGGTGTAAATATGAGCATATGTCCATGGGAGTCCATGAGTCCTACCTCACACTGTACCACCCAGAAGCCATAGATGCAAATGAATGGTGAGATAACTTCTTAAATATATGTAACTGAGGGTCCAGCTTGAACAAAATACCTATAAGGATAGAGTGCCATCCTCCAGTACATGGTATTCACTATAAGTCACCCCAAATAATATAGTGCTGTGTTCCCAGTAAACAGAAATCATGTGTCCAGGAACACAGCAGTACAAGTTGGAGTTGTTCTCTTGCTATTATACCCAGTGACCCATAAGGGAAATGTGTGCTTTCTGTCCCTGTACTTTTGGTTCTATAGGTCTAAAGATCCAGATTCCCTGAGAAGAAATTCTTATACCAGAAAACACAATAACAGTCTCATAGAACTTTCTGTATAGCTGTTGGAGAGTTATCTAAGATTCTTCCTGACAAGAGACCATCAGAGAAAAAAATTAGTCAACAAACTAGCAGCAATTATGTATCTTAATTATCAGGAGGAGGTAAAACTGCTCCTGTTTGGAGGGGGTAGAATATGTTTAGCATTGAGATATCAAACTGGGACATCTCTTGGTGCTCTCATGTCCACTTTTAAGTGGCAAATAAAGCATCCATAGCCTGGATGGACATGGAATCAGAGCTCAAATTCCTCCGGGATGAAGGTCTAGGTCACTCCACTAAGCAAACTGTAAGCATCAGGAATAATTCTAGCTGAGGACAAGAGGAATCTTAAATGGGTGGTGAAAGAGGAATTAATGAGATCGGCATACAATTTTCTATATGAATTTTCCCAAGAAACAATATCAAGAAGAATCTGGAGAAGCTCTCTCCAGATAGGGCAAACAGTATAAAACAAGTGAATTGGTTCAATGCACACAGTGAATTGCACTGATACTGTGGCAATAGAAATATCAGCTGTTGGAACTAACAGCTGCATCCTTCATGGCAAGTGCCCTCTACTATAATTTGGATGTTTGATCTGCCAAATCTCACGTTAAAATTTGATTTCCAACACTGGAGTTGAGGCCTAATGGGAGGTATTTGGGTCACAGGGGCAGATTCCTCATTAATAGGTTAGTGCTCTTCCCGGAGGAAGGCCAGGGCTGAGTTCTCACTATTAGTTCCCATGAGAGATTAGTTGTCAAAAATAGCCTGGTACCTCCCTTCTCTCTCGCCTCCTCTCTTGCCATGTGATCTCTGCACATGAAGGCTCCTCTTCATCCTCCACCATCAGTGGAAACAGCTTGAGATTCTCACCAGATACAGATGCCCAGTCTTGATTTTTTTCCAGTCATTAGAATTATAAGCCAAATCAAATAGATTACCCAGCCTCAGGTATCCCTTTAGAGAAACACTAAAGACACTAAGTCACTCTCTTACCCAGGAAACTACCTGTCCCAGGCTATTCACCCTTCCAGGTTCAAGGGCAGTGGCTAGAAATATCTGTCGTGCGGATACAAAAGTCTAGCACCCTTGCTTCAGTGTGTGATAACTTCAACAGCCCATTGAATGTTCTGTGGGCTCAGCTGAAGCCTCAGTTATAACCAAGTTATAGGTTAGATTCTCCCTCTGCCACATCCTGTGTTCTTCACTTCTCTATTGGCTTATCTCCAAAAAGCCCTTCCTAGAAGCCCTATATAGGCAACTGTTTCCAGGGGACCCAACCTAAAAGGCACGCAAGTGCAAACACACACACACACACATACACACACACACACACACACACACACACACACACACACACACACAAACACAGACACTCATACAAAACAAAGGTACTATTTATCTGCTTCTATCCATTTCAATTTGCTAATTAGACAATGGTGCTAAGGAGAGTAAAAGTTGATGACAAGACTTTGCATATGTAAAAGTAGAAGTGAGCATTGGAAGTAATGAATTATTTGGTTGCTGTCAACAAAACACCTAGGTCTAGCACACTTCAATGACCTTGATGTTCATAAGTGAATTAATGCATAAACTATTTTTCTCTGATAGAGAATTTGATATGATATGAAATATGATTCAATAAGAAATAACCTCTCCCAAATATTAATCTGAACTATACCAGGGTGGGAAAAATGTTTACACACTTTAAGAGATGTTATCTATGTATTACTTTTCAAAGTTGAATTGAATTATGATAGTAATATGTAGTATGACATTCACTTAAAAGATGGTATTAATCAAATGAATGCTAGCATCACCATGTGGCAAACAGGACAATCAAAGAAAATGGCAGAAGCATGGTTGTTGTTCAAGGAGCCCAACACCATTTTGAAATGGTATTTGAAATTTGAGAATTTTGCGGAAGTACAGTGACAACGGAGGTATAAGTATGCAACAGAATCTTCAACACACATAACAATTGCACACACTTATGACAAGTTTGAGATGCATTGTACATGTGTGTGATGTGCAGAAGGGAAGATCAGGGAGGTCTCTCACAGCAACAAGTCCTTTAGTTGTCTGCCATAATCAAAAGTGCCTGGACACTGATGGTAACAATTTTGAGCACCTCTTGTAATTGCAGAAGCCAAATGTGACTTGTGGTCATCTTTTGTTGATGGTATATATTGAGTATTACAATTTTTTTTGAGTTGTAGTCTCACTTTATTGCCCAGGCTGGAGTGCAGTGGCACGCTCACGGCCACCCCAGGGTCAAACCGCTGGGCTCTGGCAATCCTTCCACCTCGGTCTTCCAAAGAGTCGGAACTACAGGCTACCATGTCCAGCTAATTTTTTGATTTATTGTAGAGACAAGGTCTTACAAAGTTGCCTGGGCTAGTCTCAAACCCGTGGACTCAGGCAATCCACTTGCCTCAGCCTCCCAAAGTGCTGGGATTATAGGCTGAGCCACCGAGCCCAGTTGAGTGTTACAATATTAATACAGTTTTTTCTTTTCTCAAAATGTGTATACATTTTTTGGAATCCTCTGTATATGTATTTTATGACTAGGAAACTGGAGAAATAACATTTAAAGTTCAAAATTCCATAGCAAACACTGAAAAGCACAATAAATCTGATTTCCTACCATTAATGGATCAGTAATACCATGTTCCTAAAATAATGCACTGTTTCATTAATTAGAGTTACTTGGAACAACAAATTCACAGTTTTAGCAATATTCTATAAGGAAAGCCTCTTGTATCCCTGAGTCAAGACTTACAGTGGATATCCCTTTGAATATAAATAAGCAGTATGTTTTTTTCTACTCTTCAGTTTATTTTTCTTATTTGTTTTGTTAATACTAACATTCAGGGATCTCTTTCCAGTACTAAATGTTACTAATTGTTTAAAAAACTGCCTTATTTTTATTTTCAGAATGCTAAATTTTAAAAGACAATTTATACTACTTCTCTGGTCTTGCTGCAGTTTGAAACTATTCCCAAATCAATGACTTTCACTGAGTTTGTTAGCATACTTGCCAATCTGTAATCCTGCCAGCAATTATGACTGTTACTAATATTGTATACGCCCAAGCATCCAGCCATGCCATCACCCTGGTTTACGAGTATGGCACTGCATGCTGAATACTGGCCAACTTAAATTAATTACAGTCATATGTTGCTTAACAATAGGGATATGTTCTGAGAAATGTGTCATCAGATGTTTTCATTGTTGTGCAAATATCAGAGAGTGTATTCATGCAAACCCTGAAGGTATAGCCTACTACATTCTAGGTTATATGGTATAGCCTATTGCTTCTACGCTACAAACCTGTACAGCATGTTACTGTACTGAATGCTGTAGGCAAATGGAATACAATCGAAAGTATTTGTGTATTTAAACATATCCAACCATAGAAAAGGTAGAGGAATAATACATAATAAAAGATCCATTATAATCTTATGGGATCACTGTTCTATATGCATTCCATTGTTGACCAGCATGTTATGCAACACATGACTGTATATGGGTGAAATTCTTTAAGAATGCATAAGCCAAGTCATATTTCAAGAAATATCTACTTGAAATGATAATAAATATATATTGTTTATGTATGTGTTATGGAGTTCAAGCAATCCCTGAAAATAAGAAGATATTCATACTTAAGGTGTTTGCTAATGGAGGGAAGAAATCCCATTCAAATGTGTAGTACTGTATTTAATAATATTTTCCTGAATTATTTTTCCTGTCAAATTTTAAGATGACAAATAGTAAAGTGGGAAGGAAGTTGGACATTGAGTCAGAACAGAAATTTTCATATTTTTAAATTTTATAGGATTAAAAAATGTTATATAATAATATTTGACATATTGTCCAAATATAGATTAGTGGTTGGTCTGTTTGTTTCATTGCTTTGACATTTATGGTTAGTATTGGATATGATTGACAGCTATTAGAACATTTAGTCTTTCCTTGGAGAAAAATTCTTGGTAGAAAATAGTATATTTATGAAGATGTGATATTTTTGTTACTTAAAGACTAAAGACTAAAACATCTACTATTTATATACTCCTTTATTTGCTAAATAATAAAATACAGTAAGTTACAGACAAGACCAAGTTCATTTAATATTCATTGTTCCCTAACAGATTACCCTAAACAATATTCATTATATCACAGTTTCGTGAGTCAGGTAGCTAGATGTGGCCTTGCCCAGTGCCTTTGGTGCTGGGTCTTTCACAAGGCTGCAATCAATATTGTCATCTTAATGCTGGACTGGGGGATGTTCCACTTCCCAGCTTTCTCATGTGACTGTTGATGGCTTCAGATCCTCACTAACTGTGGGCTAGAGACATCTGGTTCTTGTCATAAGGACTTCTCTTCATAAGGAAGCTCAAAATGTGGCAGCTGGGTTTGCTCCTAAGTCAGTGAGAAAGCTTGAGAAAGCAAGTAAGACAGAAGTCATAATGTGTTTGTAACCTAACCTCCAAAGTTCCATCCAGCACTTTTGCCATGATCTTTTCACTAGGTTCATCACACATTTAAGAGGAGAAATTACACAAAGAAACGAGTACCAGGAGCAAGGATCATTTAGGGTCCTCTTAGAGGCTGCTCACCACAGCAGGGCATTGTTCAAAACCATTTGTTGACTCCTACATAAATCTCCTCATATATGAAAATATCACTTAAAGCAATATATTTTTTCCTCAAGGAGAAAAGTGACTTTGAATTATAGCTATAGTCTAACATTATATTTTTTCTGACAATAAATTATTGTGGTCTTGTTGATGTGGAAGAGGTGAAACAAAAAATGGCAGAGGCACTAAAAGAACATCAAAATTGACAGGTTCAAAAACTGTTTTGAGCAGTGGAAAAAGCAGCTCAACAGGTGTATTGCATCAAACGGAGAATACTTTGAAGGTGACTGAAGTTTCAACATGTAAGAATAAATACACAATTTTTAATAAGGAAATTCTTTTTTGTGGTTTCCTCCTTATAAAACTTCAATGGTGTAATAAATCTATAGTCAATGCCCTGGCAAGGTCCTCTTTAGGAAACTCTAAGGTAAAATCCTGATGCAGTCAATCATTTTCTAAACAAAAGTTAATAACCTTCACATAACAGTTGCATTTGTTCCATCGATACTTGATGCTATTTCAAAAAATATTAAAGTATATAGCTATAGTGTTAGATTCTCAGCTTAACAATGCCAACTAGATAAATTGCCACAGTGTGATGTAAACTGCTAGAACTATAATCCAAGAGATCAGAAATCATGCACTACTGCTTCATGCACAAATCCACTGTTGACAATCCTAGTCTAGAAGCTTCCATAGGACTACCCTAATATTTTTCCTTCATTCCTGTTTCACTCACTCTCATTGATACTCTTTAATTTTAGATCTTTATATTTCTGACCAACTCTGTTAACTAATCTCCCTGCCACCAAGCTCTCAAACACCTGCAAATCTATCCAATAGATGATGGCCAAAATGATCATGTCACTCTCTTATTCAATATCCTTTATTCATTTTCTGATGCCTAAAGAATAAATCCAAAGTCTATTTTAATGCTCTGCAGACCCTGCCTCTTTTCTCAGATTCATCTTTAATTCCATTGTTTAACCTAGACCTCCCTGTGCACTTTTGACCAATGCATACTACTGACTTTGTTGTCCAATTAGCAAATCTCCTTTATAAATTTATCCATTGCCTCCTCTGCAAAATATATCTTGGTTCCAATTTGATATCCAGTTGGATTGCTCCCTGCACTGTGTATTATATATCTCTATTATAATGCCTCAACAATAATTGCTCTGATACTTTTGCATTTTTGTAAGCTTCCTGAAGGCAGATCCCCTGTGGTGTTCTAGGAGCCTAGCACATAGTAGGCATTCCATTTCTAAATGTGTGAAGATGACATCCCATCTTCAATCAGTTTAAAAAATATATTTTAGAAGATTTTAATCATTCATTAATTGACTTAGCTATAATTTTATTTTATTAATTTAATCAGCATTCTATCCTGAACCATTTTTAAATTTTTAATTGGCTTGGAAAATATTGTGTTCTCGGAATTTGGAAAAACTACAGAAATTTTGGTGAAAATAACTTCCCTGTTTTGATAATCTTTTAGCTTTATAAATACTTAAGAAATTCTATTGTTAGAGAAAGGTTACAAATCACTATGGAATTCAAATAATTCAAATTTCATAAATAACAGTAATCCTGGAAAATTCTTGATATTCTATGCACAAAATCAGTTCCCATAGAGTCTAGTATCACTTGACTAGAATATATTTGGCTACCTAGTTTTTGGAGTTGGTTGTAAAAATTGGAATCGGTCAATTTAGAACAAGTAGCCAACATCATCAAGAAAAGAGGCTAAGGACTTCTTACTTCAGTCTTTGAAGGCCCACTGAAGATATAAAAAATGATATGGATGTCATAGAAGTGAAAATATTCTTCCTCAAATGCAAAGCAATAACAAGATAGAAGAATCTAATTTACTGAGATCTTAGGCAATTGCAAATCATTGACTTCTAGTAAGCCACTCTTCTGGTATCTTATGAATAGAGTCGTCTGTCTGGTCATGTAAAAATGTAATAGGTACTTCCCTTGCTGGGAAGCAGAAGCCTTCTCCAATAGACTAGGGGTAGGATAACAGTGTGTGCTATGAGAATTCTGACAAAGCCATTTTCTATTTAATTACCAATGCCCTTCAAAGTCAAAAGCAGCTTACATCCTGCCTCTGCTAGCCTGGTGTATTGAAGAGAACATTGAACAGAGAAAGATCTAGATTATCTATTATCGTCCTGTCTTCTCATATAACTCATAAAATGAAACTAAAAGTAACTATAAACAAAATTCTGGGTGCATCAAAAAATTCTGCAAAGACAAAAATATTCTAATTCATCCATATAATATGGGATTTAAATATAATTAAGAATATATTTAATTATTTCCCACTTTTTATTTCCAAAATATTTCAAAAAGAAAACACTCCATTATGTAAACTGTAATAGTTAACTTTCAGATCCAAGATTTCCTTAATGCTGCATGAAAAAGCTTTAAATACTAACTTAAATGGTCATAAATATGAAAAGAGAAGTATACCAATCTAGGAAATATAGATGGCATATGTTATAGCTGCTGATAGAGAAGTCTGTCACATGTGAAGAGATTTGTAATGTCTTAGAAAAATTCCTAGAAGCATCATTCTTTTGTACGTCCTGCATCCAAAAGTATACAGAGTGCAAATTCATTTTACTCGGCTGAACTTTCTCCTGACTCATTTTTAATGCAGGGCAGTATTTGCTTGGCATTGAACTTCAACTGTGATGGCTGATGCAGCATCCAGACTGAGGTTCCTCCTACCAAATGCACAGGAACCTCTAATCCATAATTTGTCTGTTTCTTTTCTTACTGATTATGGCTAGACAACACAAGAAGAGTATCAAATACCCCCCTAATTCCTCCTTCCTGAAGCCAGTGGTCAAATCAAAGTTACCTTCTCTTCGTTCCTTCCCCTGAACTCTGTTCTGATCCAACCCAACTCTTCATGGTCAATGGACCCCCTCATCCTCTGAGTGTTCCCCAGCCCTGAGTGCCCCTCTTAAAGTCAAACACCCACATATACATGCTGTAAATAGGAGGGCGAGGACTATGGTATTCCTTTCACTTCTTCCATGAAACTCCTACTCACCAGATTTTGATGATGTTTCCCCTGGAGATAAGGGGTTAAAAGATGGTGGACCATGAAAAGGTGCTGTTGCTTTCTTTAGAGAATGGAAATTGTTCCATCTCTTGCCAATATTTTCGTGGTAGCAAGCATTCGTTTTGACCCCCCTCCATCATATGCCTTCAATGTTTTCCAAGGTTTCTCTTATTGTTGAAAAAAGAGAAGAATGTGAAGTTTTCAAGGAATATTTCAGATCAGACTTTTGGAACATTAAATACTATTCGTCCTGTAAGCTGCATGATAATAACACACAAACATCATTCATTTGAATGTTCTTTAGACAAAGGGAAAGAGATATTTGAATTACAATTTCTAATGAATAAACTCCTGTTCTTAGGTACTATTACCAACAAATTCCTGACCATATTTTTAACATATGATCTATTAATAAATATCCATCAGAGACCATCACTTTTGGATTCCTCATTCTAATTATTCGAAAACAATTGTTGGTATCATTTGGAGTATTGAGCATTGATATCTAAAATGAAAACAAAACTTTCTCTGGAAAATAATCTAATAGAAATGCACGCCAATGCTTAAGACATATATTCTAAAACATTCTAAACAATACTGTTATAGTAATCAAAATCAATATATTAGTATTTTCTGTTCTTTGTCTTCAGTAAGAAGCAGTAAGAACAAAGCGTAACTGTAGTTGCTCTTCCAAATTTTGTTATTCTCAGTTGAGACTTGTAAGTAATTATTTTGGAAAAGTTTCAAGTAAATATTTAAGTTGATTATTCTTATCTCATTGGTGCATTAGTTTTAAAAAGCAGCTGACTGCCAAGTCAATAGTTCCAGTAAGTTCATCTTGCAAAACAGGGCATTCCAAGCAGCGTATTATAAACATTAATGAAGTTACTGTGAATAATAAGCTATAATAATAGAAACAATCTAAATTATCCAGTAATAGAAGATTTTAGAATAACTGGATTCCCTTTGAAAATTAACCTGTTTTTAGGAAATATAAAAAATATGTTTATATACTACCTCTCAAAGATACAGAACACTAAGGTTGTGGGGAGAAAAATAAAATATCTTCTTTCATTCAAAGAGCTTATGGCATAGTGACAGAAAATGCAATTTACTAGCACATATATATGTGTGTGTGTGTGTGTGTGTGTGTGTGTGTGTGTGTGTGTGTGTGTATAATGATAAGGTTAGTCAAGACTCAATTTTAGATATTAAGAAAATAAGCTTTTAAAATTATCTTAATTTTACCTGCTAAAACTCTTTTTATTCCAAAACAAGTTACTAAAAATTGACATCACTTGTAGAAAGAAAAAAAAAGTATTGTTTGTTATTACAAGGCCTCTTTCTCCATTATTAGGCCTTGGGTTATCCAAGCACACTCATGAAATAAAACCTCCTGAAGTCTTGCTTTTTGTGGACAAATATTACATGTAATAGCTTGTAGAAATATTCTGATTCAAGAAATTCTCTGTCCCTTTAGCTAGTTCTTCCCAAGCATGGCCCTAAATATTGGCACTTCACAGGCTTTTTCTGCTCTGGTCTTTCCTCACCACATCAATGAGTTCAATCACCCTCTGTATAGTCCTGTGTCCTGAATTTACTATGTCCAGCCTGGGCATTGCTCTTGAGTTTCAATGATGTGGATTCATCACCATCTCCTGTCATTTTTTATGTCCCAAAAGGACCTCATCATCTCCTATGAACATTTTTTTATCAATATTCCTTGTCACCCCATTTATGCCACCAGCTAATCAAAAACCTTGGTTTTTTTCCATATTCTTATTTCATATTTAAACAATAATCAAAACTCATCTTTACTTTCTAAATCCTTTTTTAACATAATAGCTTTATTGAGATACAGTTCATACATTATAGAATTTACCCATTTAAAGTGCACAAATCAATTTTAAAAATATATTCATAGTTATGCAACCATCACCACAATCAATTTAGAACATTTTCATCACTCCCAAGAAAAACTGCTATACCTAATAGCAGTCATTCCCCATTTCTTTCTAAAGTCCTTGGTATAAAGCAGCCACTATTTTGTTTTCGGTTTCTGCAAATATTTATGTTCTGGACATTTTATAGAAATGGAATAATACAATATGTAGTCTTTTGTCACTAATCTCTTTCACTCAGCATAGTATTAGTTTGATGCATAAGTTCATAGCATTTGTTTTTTTTTGGCATGGCAACACTGTGGTGTTGGGAGTTTGTTTATTGTTTGTCATCTGGAATGACAATGTTGCACTTGTGAATACAACTTGCATTTTGCAGTTTGAAGAAAGTTATTGCTATTTGTGGACTAAAGAAGATGGAGTGCCAAGTAGAAAAAAAACCAAACACTTCCCGACATATTCTTCTGCATGAGTTTAACAGAGGAGTAAAATTTTTTTTTTCTTTCTTTTTTCTTTTTTTTGAGTTGGAGTCTCTGCCGCCCAGACTGGAGTTAGTTGAGGTGCCTCAAAACGTCTGTGTTGTGTCCAGGGAGAATGCAGTGGGGAAAGTATGGCCAGAGAATGGTCTTGCCATTTCAAAGAGGTTCACTTTGACCTAGGTGATTCTCCACATTCAGGAAAACCATTGGGCATAGATGAAGACTGTTTAAACACTTTATTCCACAATGATTCACGTCAGTCAACCCAAGAATTGGCAAATGAAGCATAGAACCAACTGTGCTGTCCATCGAAACTGGACTGGATTAAAAAAATGTGTTACATATACACAATGGAATATTATGCAGCCATAAAGAAGGACAAACATATGGACTTCACAGCAACTTGGATGGATTTAGAGTCTATCATACTCAGTGATCTATCACAGAAACAAAGAACAGAGTGCCATATGGTCTCATTCATAAGTGGACCTTGAACAATTATCATAATACTATAAGAAAAGGATTGGCAGTAGTAAGAAATTGCCAGGGGATGGGGGATAGGATTGGCAGTTGAGAGAAACTGCCAGGGGAGGGGGGACACACCTCATCAACAAGGGTACTTGCATAATGAACATTTGTATACCTAACCCTGAATTGTACCCCACATCTTTAAAATTTTAAAAGAGAGAGAATTGGCAAATGTGATGAACTGTGACTGAAGTCAACCATCATGCAATATTTGCATCCAATGAGCAAGCTAAAATGCTATGAACTTATGCATCGACCCAATATTTTTAAGTTCCTGCAAGGTGTAGCAGTTATCAGTACTTCATGAATTTTTATTGCTGAATAACATTCTACTGTGTGGATATTTAACCGTTGATCAGCTGCTGGAAATTTGTACTGTTTTCACTTTTTGTCCATTATGAGTAATACCCTTATGAACACTTTTGTATGAATTTCTGTGTTGATATAAGTTTTCATTTCTATTGGATCCACACCTAGGAGTGGAATTAATGGGTCATACATCAGCTGTATTTTTAAACTTTTGAGGCTGTTTTCTATAGTAGCTGAACCATTTTACACTTCCATTAGTAGTCTGTGAGGGGTCCCGTTTCTTACATTCTCACAAACACTTGTGATTTTCTAATTTTATTCTAAGTAACCTAGCAGGTATAAAATAACATCTCGTTGTGGTTTTGACTTGCATTTTTCCAGTGGCTATCTCGTGTCCAGTATGTTTTCATGTACTTATTGGTCATTGTATATCTTCTTTAGAAAAATGTTTATAAGGATTTTTTGACTATTATAAAATAGGATAATTTGACTTTTTATTGTTACTTTACAAGAGTTATTTATATAGTCTATTGACAAGTTTCATATATGTGTTTTGAATATACTGTCTCCCATTCTGTGGATTGTTTTTTACCTTCTTGATAATAGCCTTTGAAGAACAAATTTTTAAACATTTTGATGATCTAATTTATCTTTTTCCTTTTGCTGCCTGTGCTTTTGTTATCATATCTAAGAAGACTTTACCTAACCCAAGGTTATGAAGTTGACTATATTTTCTCTTCTACATGTTTCATGAGTTTTAGCTCTTACATTGAGGTCTATGATACATTTTGGTTTTTTTGTGTGTGCATGGTAAGACTCTGAAATAGTTTTATTTTTTAAATTTGTCTCCTCATTGCTAATCAAATGATCACTTCCTTTGTCCAAGCCAATGACATTTTTGGCTTAGATTATCACGTGAGTTTTTCATCCTTCTCTTTGCTTTCAGTCTGGATCACCTCCATTCTATATTCTGAAACAAGCAATTTTTCTAAGATACACACCTAAGCATGTCATTCTCCTTAAAGAAACATGCTATAAGGCTCATGTCATCACACACTTTATTAACGGTGAGATGAATAACTTTGAAATAAAATTTTAGAGGAATAAAAAAGAGACATGCCATATAGATAGTTAAAGATGGGATCTCACTACGTTCGTTGCACAGGCTGGCCTTGAACTCCTAGGCTCAACTGATCCTCCCATTTCAGCCTCCCGAGGAGTTGGCACTATAGGTATGCACCACTGTGTCTAGCCAGATAAACATTTTTAGTGAAGTAGAGTGTACTTTGGGCTTTAGTCTTAGATACACACAATTAAAAAGAGATGAATTCTTGCCGGGCCCGTTGGCTCAGCCTGTAATCCCGTGCCTTTGGGAGGCTGAGGTGAGTGGATTGCCTGAGCCCGCGGGTTTGAGACCCGCCTGGGCAGCGAGACCTCATCTCTACAGTAAATCAAAAAATCAGTCGGGCATGGTAGCGCATGCCTGTAATTCCGGCTACTTGGAAGGCTGAGGTGGAAGGATCGCCGGAGTCCAGCAGGTCGAGGCTGTGGTGGCCGGGAGTGCCATCTGCACTCCAGTCTGGGTGACAGAGTGAGACTCCAACTCAAAAAAAAAAAAGAGATGAATTCTTTAATCAGATAGTCTCATATATCTGAGAGTCTATTGTGTACCTGTCTAGGAGATTTTTTAAAAATCTGGATGTGTAAATATTCTCCAAGATTTCAGAGTAACAAAGTGAAATTTGTATCCCAAATATAAAAATGGTGAAAATCATTTTATTTCAATTATTTGTTTTTCTCTTGTTTTTGTTGTTGTTGTTCTTGACTAACATATGTATATCAAGGCTATATGAAAGGATTTTTCCCCAAAAGCTGCTATCCATAAGTATATACACACTATATACATATGAATGAAAAATGTAACAAACTTCAAGACATTATTAAATCTCAAATTATACAATAAAGGTATTAGGTGAATGAGATATATTTTCTGTCTTAGAGTTTAACAGCATCAACTTTGTGCCCATGTACCTAGTGTTTGGTCTTTGTATACTGGGTCATAAATAAATTGTTTTCTAAGTGAATTAATAAAATGTGAGCCTGTTCAGATAATATGACAAATTATAACAAATACTGGTTATTGGAAAGGCCAAATATTGTGGTATAGTTCAATTTCTCAATTAAAGAATGAGCATAAATTGAAAAGTTTGAAAAATAATTTGGAAAAATAAGAATCAGTGATCTATAGTTGTTATAACTTGTTTTTTGTGTCTTTAGCCATGCATTAAAATATAATTTCAGACTTTTTTATATCCTAAAGAGATTATACTACATAATTCATGAATAAATGTAAATATTTATTGTTATAACACTTAAATCTTGGTTCTCATCCAAGAAAAGACTGCATGATCTACATGATGACCTGATCTATAAAACATTCTTACTGTAACTCACAGACACGCAAGAGCACTACGGGATGGAAGAAAGAGAAAAATTTTTTAAAATTTACTGGAACAAACATTGCTTTATGAACAATATGCAATTTTCTCCTGGGAACTTATCCGTGAAACAGAAGCCTGTTCATTGTGCTCTCAATACAGCAATGAAACTGTACAGGTTGTGGGGCAATGACACACGCATGAATGGCCAGAGTGTTAGTGAGATCTGACCCAGAATGATCTCGCATATGAATCTGCCTTTCTCCCAAGAAAGCTATGTGAGGCTTACAGCTGACATTTTACTTAATTCATGTTGCTGTCCACATTGACCATTTATTACATATGAGTTATTTTGTGAAAAAATAGAAAGAGAAGAACTCTGGATTAATGGTTATAGCCAGGGAATGTAAGTCAGAAGTTCATGCTTAGGTCTGACAATGGCTTTTTGTGCAATAGTCAGTAAGGTTCTTGACTTTAGCAATTAGATTTACTATAGATTGACTTGTACTATATTAATTTTTCTCTCTTCTAGTTTTAGGGAAATAAAGTTCATTCATTTAAGCCATCAACATTTATTGAGCACTTACCATATAGAAGTCACAGACCCACCATGCTGTGCATACATTCTAGAAAGAAAATATAGCTTAGGGCTTTGATATTCAGGCATTTTGATTAAAACATCCAGTAATAATATTTATTTGGAATTTTAATAGTACCAATTTGGAAAGGCCCATGATTGGAATGATGATTTGGCAGGGTACTTCTCCAGCAATTTCTGTAAGTTTCCTGAATTCCACGAACGCTTATATTAATATTAGACTATGCAAAGATGAGGTTGCAGTACTTGAGACCTATATAGTATAAAAAGGTGTGGCAAACAACTTGGTCCATCCCCTGTTAACTCTGACAATCTCAACATGCTCAAAAAGTTGCTGGTATTGTCTTCTAAATGTAGGCAATGACACAGAGAACGATGTAGATCTGTTCTCATCCTTATCATTCAAACGCTACATGACCTTAGGCAAGTCAACTTTTCTCATGGTTTTCCCATCTGTAAAATGGACATCATAACAATTCTCTCAACCTACTATTGTAAGAATTATATAAAATACCCACAAGCATTTAGAGGGTTCAATAAACATTAGCTCCTTTGTATCTTCCCTTGGCCAGAAACATCTCAAGACTTAGCTGTTGCAAATAATTCAGTTACATGGAAATTACTTTTTTGAGTCAACCTAAATTAGATTTTAGTTCAATACTTATGGTTGAAAAATGTAGAATACTAAATGTTAAAAAAAAATGTGAGCTGGCAGTTCTTGGCTTGTCTCTAGTTTAATTTGTGAGTTTAGGAAAGTAATTCAACATCCTTGGGCCTCATTTAAGCACCTGGGAATAAGAAATTCAATACTATCCCAATACTTCTTATATGGATACTGGGTGAGCCAAATGAGTTGTGGAAATGGTTTACAAAAATAATGCATTATTCTTTTACCAGGTATTCTTATAACTTTGGGTCTGAGCAAAAGTTGGAAAGGGAGAGAGAAGAGAAAGTCATGTTAAATTACATCCAATCTTTTCCCCAAGAACAAATTTGCAAATGTATATTACGGAGAAATGAGTTCATTATGTCTACCACCAATTTACACAGAACCAATCAGCACTTTAGACACTTTAAAACATCAGACTACTTGTGCATGTCACAACAACCAGAATCTTCAGACTCAAAGCCGCTTGTAAGGTTGATCAAATATGGCATCCTATTTCAAAGCTTAATAATAATAATAATAATAATAATTTATGAGACTTGGGAATTAATAACAGTAAATTAAGGATCTGAGAAGATAATTTTTAAAAGTCAGTCACATGTTTTCACCACAACCATGACATTTCTGATGAGGTGTTTAACCTTATGAAAGCTTCCCTTGTTATTCTGGGGTTTCCTTTCATAAAATTCAGTATTTTAAGTCAGCTGGTGCAATGTTTTCCACAATTGGCTACTAAGAATATGTTCTTTTCTCCTTCTCCAGAAAAAACACCTTAGAAGATTTGATTATACAGCCATTTCTGCAAGAATGAAAAGAGAACAAGCTCAGAATGGGAAAGCTTCGTTGGAGGTAGCTGCAGGCCTGAGGGGAAAGAACAAGCCTGAGCCATGGACTCTCACAGCTAATGTAGCGACGGACTCTCTCCTCAACTTAAAATAATACATGTATACTACATACTGTTAGGGGGGAAAAAAACCCTGAAAATTAGAAATAAAAAAATTAAAATCATCTCCAATTCCACAGGAAACACCAAATTAAAAAAACTAAAAATTTCATCATATTTTATCCCAGTGTTTATGCATAAAAGTTCATAAAGAGAACTGCTTTTTTCAACATGGAGTGTTATCAGAAACTAACTTTTTAAAAATTTGTATGAGACTAGAATTTTCCTCACTTTAAACCATCGTAGTGTTGTTATTATTATTATTATTATTATTATTAATATTATTTGAGTTGGAGTCTCTCTGTCGCCCAGGCTGGAGTGCAGTGGCCGCTCCCAGCCACTGCAGCCTCGACCCACTGGGCTCCGGCGATCCTTCCACCTCAGTCTTCAGAGTAGCCGGAATTACAGGCACGCGCCACCATGCCCGGCTGATTTTTTGATTTATTGCAGAGATGAGGTCTCGCCAAGTTGCCCAGGTGGGTCTCGAACCCGCGGGCTCAGGCAATCCACTCACCTCAGCCTCCCAAAGCACAGGATTACAGGCTGAGCCACCGAGCCCAGCTCATTGTAGTGTTATTAAGTGTGAGAATGCCATCGAGATTCCAAGAAAAGTCCAAACTTCTCTCCAACTTAGTAGATAGTTGATTTCAAAAGTGTGACAAACAGATTTCATGCTGGTCAATAGCAGTTAAACATGCCATTAAATTAAGAATAGCAAGTGACACCCAGGTATTCAGAGTTCTATCTTTCCATATACTCAAAGGCAAAGAGCCTCACACATTTTATGATTTCACAGAATAGGTAGAGAGCACGCTTTAGTTTTATAATGAATGAATACGAAGAGTGGAAACTGGTTTTGATTTTGAACTGCATGAGTGAACAGAAATGTACAGAAAGGCATTGAATAGATGGTATCTATACATATCTATATACCTGATTTCACAGCAGTCTAAAATTTTACTCTTTTCCTGTGTAAACAAAAAAAAATACCATAAAAAATACCTGACAGTTTATTGGTTTGTAAAAGAGGTGTTGAACAAACATGCTTGGCAACATCACTTAGGAGATTTCGAACATTCTACTCTTCTGTGCAGGCACCAGCTGGGTCGTAACATCATTACTCTTCTTGGTTCAAAGCACAGAGAAATGAGTTGGGTAAAACATGGCAGGATTCATAATTTCTAGACCCAGTTCTGCTCTAATTCACCGATGATATGAACATTTTTTTTCTTTTTTGGGTATCACTTTCTTCACTTATTCGTAGAAGCCAAATATATAAATGCATTAATTAAGTTCTTTCATTACAATACCCATAAATGATCACTTATTAAAGAAAATTTTTGAGACATAGAAATGCAGGGGGCAGGGGAAGGAAAGTTATATGAGCTTTAGAATCATATTGCAGGGCTCAAATAGGGTCAACATTACCTAGACATGATCTAGAACCAGCTATGAATTATCTTTAGCCTTGCTTTCTCCTCTGTAAAATAGAGATAATGTAGGTACTTAATAGAGTTGTGAAGATTAGGGGGCGTAAGGCATATAATGTAATTAGTAAGTAGTCAATGAAAGTCAAGAAGAGATGCTTATGAGCTAACTGGAAAATGCCCTCTATGACTTGAACTGTGCCTTAGATGTATATGAATCCTTAGTTCATAGGCACAGTGTTTAGGTCTAGGCAGAGTGTTCTAAATTGTGAGATCAATGAAAGTAATGATTTTCACAGTGACAGACAAGAACAACCAAAGCAACTTTTGGAGGCATAAACCCATCAAATTCATTTTTGTGAAACGTTAAGCCTGTCCAAAAACTAGTTTGTAGTTGCCTTATTTATGGTTAAATCAGAAAATTAACGTAACAGAAAAAGGTATTTATGCATTGAATTAGCTTCATTTCTGGATAAGTTTTCAGCCATCACCATTTGCCTGGTTTCCATTGTCCAAGCTAGAAACCCAGGATGTATCATTAACTTCTAATATATAAAACTGGACACACCACTTTTTCTGCTTAAATTATTTTAATCATATCTATTGCCTAGAAACTTTTTCGGCTTTATTGAAGTTTAACTCATGTACAATAAACTGCACATATTTAAAGTATGCGATTTGATGAGTTTTGACACAAATGTACATTCAAGGAACCATCACTGCAGTCAAGATAATGAACATACTCATCAACACCAAAAGTCTACTTGTACCTCTTTGAATTTTTCTCTTTCCTTTACTTCACACCTCTCATCTGTCATCCACAACCACAGATCTACTTTCTGAAACTATAGATTTGCCTACTACTTTGAAGTCATATAGTATGCCATCTTTTGTGTTTGGCTAATTTCACTCAACATAGTTATTTTTAGTCTTATTGAAGTCATTGCATAGTTCATTAGATACTTTCTTTTTATATCAAATAGTATTTAATTGTATAGAGATATCACAATTTATTTATCTATCCACCTGTGGATGGACATTTGTTACCTCCAGTTTTTGGCTATTATGAATAAAGTATCTATTAGTTTTGATGCACAAGTTTCTAAACAATTTGTATTTAGACTCAAACTTTTTATGGTCTTTTGTTTCTGCCTTTTTATGATTTTTGTTACCATTCTCTTTTTTATTTTATTTTAAATATGTGGAGTACAATTCAGGGTTAGGTTTACAAATGTTCATTAGACAGGCACCCTTGTTGATGAGATGTGCTCCCCTCCCCTGGCAGTTTCCCACTACTGCTAATCCCCCCCAACCCTCCCCTGGCAGTTTCCCACTGCTGCCAATCCCTTTTTTTATCATATTATGATAGTTGTTCAAGGTCCACTTATGAGTGAGAACATGTGATACTCGGTTCTTTGTTTCCGTGATAGATTGCTCAGTATACCATTCATTCTCTTTCTAACACACTTCAAAACTCCTCTCCTTAACCCCTTGCCAGGTCAAACTCCTCTTCATTTGTCAAACTCAGACATCCTTTTATCAGAGAAGCCTGTTGTTACACCTTCACTTATACTGTATTTTGTCTCCAAAAGACCAGTAAGTTCAGGTGTTCCCTCACTGCAAGTTTAGCTCATCATACTGGAACCCAACTTCCCTATCACATTTATTGAAATTATCTAGGCAGATGCTCACATCCCACATGAGACTTTAAGCTCTTACATTTCATGGTCAAGGTCTTTTACATCTTAATTCACTAGGTCCTAGAAAATAAATATTTGTCGGACTAGATGTTACATGTGCAATTAAATAAGTATAAGTATATATTTAAGTTACATATACACTCAAAATCACATTTATAGATGGTTCATTTGTAAAACATGCAATCTCTAACATTTTAAGGCACTCACTACTTCCTGAAGGTTTCTGACTTAATTTATGCATGCTTATGTGAACCTTTCCCACCTCCTCCTGAGGATGGCTCCAAGTCCTGGTCCAATCCAACCAGTGAGCCTCTCAAGCTCACGATTTTCTGTTGATGTAGATAAAGGATAATCTCTAATAGAATTAGTGTGTTTTGTTTTTTGTTTGTTTGTTTTAGTTTGGGGAGTTTTTGTACTGTAAAACTGGGCTAATATAAAATATTTAAATATTTTAATTTATATTCACCTTAAATAACTTAGATAAACATTTGTATAGTACATTTTTTGTTTTATTATCTGACTAAAGTCTTTCTATCACAACTTCATATCTTCCACTTTCCAATGATGAACCTTAGGTTTGAAGAGGTTATAATATGTGTCTAGAACTACCAATTCCAGGCTCAGATATGGGTTTTTAAAATTCGGAACTACTTTTATTATAGCAATGGCCTCTCTGTCAATACAGCCTTACTTAACCATTAAAGAAGTTGAAGTAAACCTTTTCCTTTGAGATTATGAAAAATTACCATATTTTATTGGTTTAGGTTTTCAACTAATGTCTTTTAGATGAAATGGAAGTTTTGATTCATTTGTAAAAAAGATGTCAGCATTTAAAAGTAAAGATTAGATAGTATAGTTTCTTAGTTCCCAATTCCAGTGATATCAGACTAATATTTAAGCTAGGAGTTAGTTAATGAAGTGGAATTCAAGATTAAAAAAAATAACGATCAACAAAATCATGATAGAGTTCTAGTACTTGCTGGTGAGATCCTGCAGGATTTGACCCAAGGATGCAAAGAGGAAATCCAATGAATAATATCATCAATACAGTATGAGATTTTTGGTTCTAAATAAAAAACTGGGCTTATTTTCTTAACTTACATCAGTTGCAAATGTTTTATAGTTTCCAGGACACTTGAAAAGGAAATTGAAACTAAATGATGAGTAGCCAAAGCATTTATCTCTCATACTCAATATGTTGAAAAAAACAGTTAACCAAATACTTTCTCTTTCAATTTGTTCCTTTTAAAGTTATTTTTCCCATACTCTGTTATTTTCTTATTAGCAAAATATACAAGTGTTTAGTCCATATGGGTTGCTATCACAAAATACCTTAGACAAGGTAATTTATAAACAACAGAAATTTTTGGCTCATAGTTCTGGAGTCTGGGAAGTCCAAGATCAAGGCATTAGCAGATTTGGTATTTGGTGAGGGCTGAGTTTCTCATAGTTGGTGCCTTCTGTGTATTCTGAGATGGCACAAGGAATAAACAAACCCTCCCAGGCCTCATTTTAAAGGACACTAATCACAAAGGGGAAGCCCTCTTGACCTAATCACCTCACAAAGACCACAACTCCTAATAACACTATAGTAGAAATTAAGTTTCAACATATAAATTTGGAAAGAAGTAGAATGAATGCTATAATTTAGATTTGGATGATTTAAATCATAGCATTCTACCCCTGAGCCCCCAAATCCTCTCTATCTCATATGCAAAATGTGTTCATTTGATCTCACTAGCTCCCGCATTCTTAACTAATTCAAGCATTAGCTCAAAGGTCTAAAGTCCAGAGTCTCATATAAATATCATTTAAATCAAATATGGGTGAGACTTAAGGTGTGATTCATCCTGAGGCACATTATTCTTGAACTGTGAGCCTATGAAATAAAAAAAAAAAACATGTGCTTTCAAAATACAATGGAGAAAGAGGCATAGTGTAAACATTCTTATTCTATAAGAGAGAAATAGGAAGGAAGAAAGGAATAACTGGTCCCAAGTAAGTTTACAACCCAACAGATCAAACAACACTAAATCTTAAGGTTTGAAAATAAATTTCTTCAACTTCATGTCTAGCAATCTAGAAGAACTGGGGCATAGTTTAGACTCCCAAAGTTCTTGGAGGCCCTGCTCCCATGTCTTTGCTAGGTGCAGCCTATATGATAGCTCTGTTAGTCAAGAGTTGCACACCAGTGACTCTGCAGGTGAAGGAGGAAGGTCTGTACCCATGACTCTATTAGCCATTGCCGTAGTGAGGGCTCTTTGCTGTGACCCTACTCCTGCAACAGTTCTATGCTTATGAGACAGGGTAGCGAGCATAACTTAGATATAGATAGACAAGTGTCTTGCAAGCAAGAATAGCTTAGTTAATTGGAAAACCAGTTGATGAGGCATCCAGTAAGGTGCCATCTTATCAGGACAAAACACTCTAGAACAATACCTGTGCTAACCATGAACCGGAGGCATTAAGGGATGGTATTTTCAGGAAGAAACTTACTTAAAACAGTAAAACAGTAACTTTTACCATTGTCTCAAGATTCTTACAGGGCGTAAGTAAGCACAGAAATAGATGATAAGAATAAGAACTTGTGTTCAATAGATTGTAGCCTGACATGTAGCACACAAATCTTAGTTTAAAAAAATTACTAGGAAAATGTATAAAACACACTCAGTTTACAAGTCAGTGTGTCCTTTCTCTCAAGGCACCCACGGTCTCTCTTAAGTGTGTCTTTTCTTTCTCATTAATTCTGTCTTAAAAAATACTTTGAACTCACTCTGAAATTCTTTTCTGTGGCAGTGTCAAGAACCCACAGAACAATTACACTCCATGCCGCCTGACATTATCTTGAGTCCTGTGACCCTGTGGTGTATCCTTTGAAATTTAAGTGATAGTAGCCTTTTTCTCCACAGCTCACACACCCTGTACCCTGGTGGAGATAGAAATAGGATGACACCAAATTTTGTTACTTGCGACCTCCAGAGGGATGGCATGAGCCACTCAGGACTCACTTGAGCCACAGTTAGGTGGCCAAAGAGTGATGCACTGGAATGTGAAGATCTGAGCTTTGAAGTCATTCTTATCTCAAAATTATCACATTCTGAGCCTGTGATGGGTGGGATTTCCAAAATGTCTGCAGGATCAATTTTTCCAGTTGTCCTGATGAGTAACACCTGGTTTCTGCCCATTGATACTGATCTTGCAATCAAACATAGTCACTAGGCCACACCACTGGTGTTTTCTCCCAGAACATGTTTTTTCATTTGTTGTAACATGGCCAGGGTAAGACTATTCCAAATCTTTAAGTTTCGCTTTTGCATTAAAGATACATTTCATTAAATTGTTTCTCTTGTTTAACATTATACAATTAGTAGTCAATAGTAGCCATACCATACCCTCAACACTTGACTTAGATGTTTCTTCCAAAAAATATTTCATTTCATGGCTCAGAAGTCCTACCTTCAACAAAACAGTAGGACGTGAACATGATTGAGTCAAGTTCTTTGCCACTTTGTAGCAGGATCATCTTTCCTCTTTGAGGTCTCATTAGAATGTTCTTTCTACTCATGTTTCTATCAACATTCTGATCATGACCATTTACAGTTCTCCCTTTTTTCTGAACATTCACCAGAATTGATGTTACTTTATCTAACATGCACCTTCAATTTCTTCTGTCCTGTACTCATCGAACAGTTTCACAATTGCCTCTGCATTTTTAGGTATTTGCTTCAGCAGCACTCCAGTTCTCAGTACCAACTTCTGTCTTAGACCATTATGGAAGCTATAACAAAATACATTAGACTGGGTACTTATAAAGAACAGATATATATTGTTCATATTTCTTAAAGCTGGGAAATCTAAATCTGCACTTGCAGATTCATTGTCTTGTGAGGACTTGCTCTCTCCCTCTGTTTTTAAGATAGTGCCTTCTAGTTGATTCCCCACATCATAGAAGAGGCCAACAAGATCCCTCTAGTCTCCTTTATAAGGGCACTAATCCTATTCATGAGGGCAGACCAGAGGCTAAGCTACTGCTAGGTGTCAAATAAACCTCCAGAGTTTTTGAAAGCCACATGGAACTAGATGACAAAGTTGAAGACTCAAGAGGCCTCAAACACAAGTTTGGTTTCTACCTTAAAACATTTACTGATGTCTGATGTTTGGAGTAGAGAGCTAAATCATAATAGACCTAGAGTAGAACATCTTAAAATGCTTAGTAGACAAAGGTCTTCCAGGAAGATATTCTAAGAATGATAAATGAGAGTTGAAAGCTTTTCCTGGAGTAGAGAATTAAAAATGATACTATATTATCTCTCTTACACAAAATTAAAAAAAGGTGAATTCATAGAAGTAGAGAGTAAAATGGTGGTTACCAGAAGCTGGAAATGGGAGGTAGACAGGGAAATGGGGGGGGTTAACCAACAGGTATAAAGTTATAGTTAGTTAGGAGGGATGCGTTCTGTTCTTTTGCACAGCAAGGTGACTATGTCTAATAATAATGTACTGAATATTTTAAAACAGTTGAAATAGAGGATTGGAAATGCTTTTCCTGCAAAGCAATGACAAATATCTGAGGTGATGGATAAGCTACTTACCCTGATTTTATTATTCTATAATATATATGTATCAAAATATCAATTTGTACTCCATAAATATATACATTTATTATTTGCCAATTAAAAATGAAATAAAACTTTAAAAAACAAAAGTTCCAGTTGCTTGTTCCTGGGGGCTTTGCTGATATGGGTACAACCAGAGGCTTTGACTCAAGCAAAGGAAAACTGTTGGGGGAGATAAAAGCATATAGAACATTTGGTGGTTATACAGAGATGGAATGACAAAATTAGAGATTTGAGAAGCTTTAAATTCTCAGCAGGTCTCCTTTTTAAGACATTTGTTACATTCTTAAACTGCTTAGGATAGAAGGCTATAGACCTAAGTAAGAACCCTCTGAGAAGCAAAACAGAAAGTTCTGTCCTGCTATTTCTGGGTACTGAGGAGCCAAAGACATTCCAATCTCAAATACAATCCTTGGAACCATGTTCCTGGGGACAGGGACAACAAACTAGTGATAGATGAAGTTTTGTTTAACTTCATCAGAGTTTGGGGACTCATTTAATGCTCATTAAGTATTAAGCTCAGTCCTAGCACCTCTCAACAGCAGATTGAAAGCAGTTATGTCTGCTTTAAACTAATGAACCCTCAATCTCTAACAAACAGAGTAAAGTGTTGATTCTCTTTGGTAGATGTTTTTACCTGACACTTCTAAAGTTTTTAAAATTTTTTAATATATATAATGTCTAGCACATAACTGAAATGTAGTGAGTATAATAAAAGCATCACTTCTCCATTATCATAATAATGCCATGTAACCCAGAGAGAGAATCACTCATCTGAGCAGCTGGGACAGGCATGTTGGTTTGTGTCCTGAAGGGGCCCTGTCTTGGCTATAACCCCTTTCCCTGCAGTCTGAAAATAATCCTGAGAGCACACGGATCTGTTGGGAGACTTGCCTATATCTTAATAATCAAAACAGACTTCCTGGCCTCTATCCCCACAGTGGATCCTAAAGGGGCCCTATCAAAGCTCTAGCCTGTTTCTGTTGCAGCCTGGGAATAATTCTTCCCACACAGAGAACTGCTGAAAGACTAGGCTCTCTGAGTCATCAGAAAAAAATTTGTTAGCCTCTTTCCCATAGCAGATGTGAAATAGGTCCTATCTTTTTACCAGTGTCCCTTTGCTGCAGCCCCAGAGTTATCCTTCCTGTGATGGCAACTCCTGGGAGACACATTCAAGCAGGCATGCTTGCCTCCATTGCACAATAGTTCCTGAAGGGGTTCTGAATCTCAGCTCCATCCCCTCTCAGCTGTGGTCTGGAAAAATTCCTATTGGGTGTCTCACCCACCAGTTCCACAAGGTCAGGTTGCCAAGATAAGTCCCACAACACATTCTGAATTAGTCCTGAAGCTTGAACTAACCAGTCCCTTCCAGTTGTGATCTGGGAGCAGTTCTGCCCAGCTAGAGTTCCATTGCAAGATGTGTCCATATGAGTCCCTATGGTAAACTTGCCAACCTTTATCCCAAAGTGGATCCTCAAATGGCCTAGGATCTCAGTCCTAGTTCCTCTCATCTACAGATTAAAAGTAGTTCTGACAACCTGGGTACTCAGAGGGAAACACATCCGGCATTGCCCCTACAGGTTGGCACCCATACTTGGTTCCATGATGGATCTTGAAACACCTTATAAGTTGGCTGTAGCTCATCCCAGCTGCTCCTAGGAACAGGATTGCTCACCTTGTAATCTGCCATGAGACATGCCTATTCATGATCCCAAACCCAGACCTGGAATTTCAGTCTTGGGTGGATTCTGAAACAATGTTGTATCTCAGTTCAAGTCCATCTTAGTCACAGGTCTAGGCAGAGGAACGAGCCCAGGGACCCATCTTATGATCCAACTGAAACCCTATCAGAGACTCAGAGAACGCCACATCCATCAGTGCATCTAGTAACAGTTCTGCTGTCTGCAAATCCCAACATAGACCCTCATCTCAGAGTCAGCTCCCCAAGGACCAGATAGAACACATGCCCAGAAGAGATCTTGGGAATAGGCCTGTCAAATGCAGTCTCTCCTGCAGACCCAGCATCAATCATGTGATCCAAATTCAATTTCACTCAACTGCCATCCCATGAACAATCTCTCAGAGGTATACCAGAAAAGGACTTTAACTTGCTGAAATCTATCTGCAAAGACTTAGAGAAGGGTTTGTGCCTTCAAATGCCCTGACACCAATGCAAGACTACATATATAACAAAGAATCAGGCAAACATGACACCACTGAAGGAAACCTATAAAGCACCAACAACTGATACAAAGAAATGGAGATATATTAATCATTTGAAAAAAATTCAAAGTAATAATCTTAAAGAATGAGATGCAAGAAAATGTAAATAAGTAGCTAAATAAAATTAGAAAAGCAATTTATAAACAAAAAGAGAAGTGTAATAAAGAAATAGAAACCTTACACACACACACACACACACACACACACACAGCATACATCCTAGAGCTGAAGAATACAATGACGGAACTGAAAAACTCAATAAATAATTTTACCAATGGACTAAATCATACAGAAGAAAGATTTAGTGAACTTGAAGATAGGTCCTTTGAAATTAGTCAATTATAGGAAAAATTATTGAAAATGTAAAGAAAACATACAGGTCCTATGGAGCACCATCAAATGTACAAATGCAACTGTTTCTGGGTATACAAAGGAGAAAAGTTTCAGGACCCTCTTGGAATAATAAAATCTGCTAAGATTCAAGTCTCTTATATAAAATGGCATAGTATTTGCATATAATCTAAGAATATCATTCCATAATTCAAATCATCTCTAGATTACTTATAATGCCCAATACAGGGCAAAAGTTATGTAAATAGTTGCTACACACTGGTTTTGTTTTGATTGTTCTATTGCCATTTGTTACTGTTTTAAAATAATTTTTTAAATAAAAAAGTGGTAGGTTGGATCCATGAATGTGGAACAAGTAGATATAGAGGACCAACTACATAAAATTATGGAAGTATAATAAAGAGAAGAAAGAGGGAAAGAAGAAGAAAGTTTTTTTTTTTTTTTTAAACTCTGTCTGAAAATGCCCTAAATCTTAGGATGGATGTGGATATACAGATTCAGGTAGTTCAAATAATGCCAAGCAAGATCAATTTTTAAAGGAATGCTTCAAGACACAAAATAATTGAAATCAAAAACAATTTAAAAAATGAAAATGACCAAAAAGACAATTTTGATAGAGGTGAGAGAGAATAAACTTGTCACATATAAAGGATATCTCATAAAGTTATCAGTGGCCTTTCTGACATAAACCTAACAAACCAGAAGAGAGAGAGGTGAAATATTCAAAGTGCTACAAGAAGAAAAAAAAAAAAGGATTCAAGATTTCTATACCCAGTAAACCTGTTTTCCAGAAATGAAGATTAGATAAAGACATTCCTAGATAAACATACTGAGGAATACATTACCAGGAGACAGTCCTATCCTTATAAGAAATGCTAATGGGAATACTTTGAGTTGAAATTAAAAGGTAACAAATGAGCAATCTCCTCAGGTCCCCTCTCACTGTGGGAGCTTCTCTCTCCTCTCAATAAATCTTACTTTCTCAAAAAAAAAAAAAAGTAACAAATAACTATGTGAAAACATAAATAAAAGTATAAAAAAGAATATTTGTATGCAATGAAATTAAAGTGCTATTCGCTTAAATTAGGATATTATAGCTGTAAGATATTTTATGCAAGCCTCATGGTAACCACAAAGAAAAAACTTATAGTAGATTCTCAAAAGAGAAAGGTATCAAAGCATATCATTACAAAAATACAACAAAACACAAAGAAAGAACTGAAAGAAAAGAACAAAGAAAATATAAAACAGTCAGTAAGATATGGACAAGATGCCAGATGTAAGTTCTTATCTGTCAATAATTACTGTAAATGTAAATTGATTAAATTCTCCAATCAAAAGACATATGTGGCTGAATAGATAAAAAGACAAGAATCAACAATATGTTGCCTACAAGAGACCCACTCTAGCCTAAAGGACATACCTAGACTGAGAGTGAAGAAATAAAAAGAATATATTCCTGGCAAATAATCAAATGAAAGTAGATTTAACCAAAAGAAAATATCAAGGGAAAGTAGAAAGATATATTTATATCATACAAAATAGACTTCAAGTCCATAACTGCAAGAAAAGACAAAGAAGGTCATTATATTATGACAAAAGGGTCAGCTTATCTAAGAGAATAAAATAATTTTGAATATAATGCGCACCCAACATCAGAACACCTAAATATATAAAACAAATATTAATAGATCTGAACAGTGAGATACACTGCAAGACAGTAATAGTAGGAAACTTCAATGCTCCGACTTTCAACAACAGATAAATTATCCAGACGGAAAATTAATAGGGAAACAATGCATTTGAACAACACTTTAGACCAAAGAGACCTACATATTTAGCACATTCCATCCAACACTAGCAGAATACACATCCTTCTCAAGCACACATGAAATATTCTCCAGGATAGAGTATACATTAAGCCACAGAATGAGCCTTAACCAACTTAAGAGTGAAATCATATCAAGTATCTTTTCTATTCATATGGAATGAAACTAGAAATCTATAACAGAAAAAAATGAGAGATTCACAAATACGTGGAAATTAATTAACATGCTCTTCAACAACAAAGGTCAAAGGGAAAAAAAACTTTAAAAATTTAAAAATATTTTAAGACAAATGAAAAGGAAAGCACATCATACCAAAACTTCTGGGTTCTGCAAAAGTACTTCTAAAATTGTAGTTTATAGCAATAAATGCCTGCATCAAAAAATAAGAAAGATCTCTAACAAACAACTTAATGTTACACCTAAGGGGACAGTACAAATCTAGTCCCAAGTTGTAGGAGAAAGGAAATAATAAAGATCAGAGCAGAAATACATGAAATAGAGACTGAAAAGACACTAGAAAAGATTAATAAATTGCAAATTGATTTTTTGAAAAGTTGAACAAAATCGACATAATTTTAGTCAGATTTACTAAGGAAAGAAGAAAGAAGACTCAAATAAATAAGATAAAATGTGAAAAAGAAGATATGACAACTACTACCACAGAAATAGAAAAGATCATGAGAAACTATCAACAATTGAAATTATACACCAATAACCTAGAAAAAAATAGATAAATTCATATAACCTACCAAGACTGAATTTAAAAGCATAAAAAATCTTGAACAGATAAATAACTAATAAGGAGATTAAATAGATAATAAAAACTCTCTCATCAAAGTAAACCTTTGGAACAGGTGGTTTCATGGCATAATTTGTACAACATTTAATATCAAACCTTCTGAAACTCTTTCAAAAAACAGAGAAAGGTATACTTCTATTTTTATAAGGCCAACATTATTCTGGTAGCAAAGCCAGACAAGGACACCACAAGAAAATAAAATTATAAAACAATATCCCTGGTGAGCACAGATACAAAAATTCTCAATAGAAAATGGTGACGGGGCAACCTGGTCTATGAAACCCTCTGCAAAGGAGAATGCAGAGGGTCTTTGGCTCTCTCCCCGGGTGCTGTGAACCCCAACGTTGGCAGCCTGCTCTTCGCACAGAGCTTGGCTGTCACCACTGCTGGGGCATCGCAGCAGTCTGGACAGCCACTGCAGACACAGACACAGCAGCTGCTGGCATCGCCGCAGCCTCCATGACAGCCATAGCACATCACACCACCTGTGCCTGAGGCAATCCATGACTTCAGTCCTTGAAGCCCCTGCAGGCAAGATCTGCTGGGATCGCTGCCACTTCTCCTGCAACCCTGATGCCCTGCCTGCCGTGGGTCTCCTCCCATGTGCCTCGAGGCAGGCTTCCATCTCCAACCTCTGCCCAGTTCCTGTCCGGCCCCATCCCCTCTGGGGTGAGAAGCTGAGATAATACCACGTGCTGGCGATTCAAGGTAACAACACCGAAATGGGAGAAACAAGCTTGAAAAATAGACACAGGCCAGAGTGGTGAACGGAGGGTGATCTGAACTGTCCTTCACAGCAGGCCAGGGGTAATTGACCCTGACTGCAAACCTATTTACCAGCTTGAAAAGAAAGCTAGAAATCAAAGCTGAAAGGACATTGGACTTAAACGAAAAGTCTCAGAGTGTTCTTGATTGCTTCTGTTAGTGTAATGACTTAATTCTATTCCTACTGTATTGTTCCTTTTTTTTCTCTTCCTTTTCTTCTCTTTCTCCTCTCTGTAAACCATATCTTTGTATAGAGGAACAGTACACCAGTAAGGTGGTTGGTTAGCTTGTATGTTAGCATCATTGTATGTTTTGTGTGTGTGTGTGTGTGGGAGTTGGTTAGTCTGTAGCTGTGGTCTATTGTTTTTATCTGTTTCAGTACAGGTCTCTCTCTCCATTTGTTGATGCACTTGTTTGTTGCCCCCCTTACTCCTCTATCTCTCCACCCCCTTCTTCCCCCCCCACTGTCTGCTCCATTCTCTTCCCTCTGCTAACCACATTTTATTTCAGGGAGTAAACCTACAGCCCCACTGAATGGACAGATTCCAAGGCAGTGGGAAGTGGGTTTCAGATTATTCATACACCTGTTGGCTAATACCAGGGCCTGCAGATAGATTTTGAATCACAGCTCCCTCCTTAAGTAAATCTCAAAACTGCAAAAAGGACCACCCCCAACCTACAGTGCGACTCCAGAATTGAACAAAATAAGAGGACATGCATAAAGAATAGGAGATTGAACAAACAGAAGTAAAACCAATCCCTCTACCCCTGATAACAGAATTGAAGAAGACGATGATGTGGAAGGAAGGAAAAAGTAGGGAGGGGGTAGAAAATGCACAAATGAAGAAAAACCAAAAACAATATAGGACTCACACAGAACCCTGGAAGATCAGACACTGAGAAAACAGATTCTGGAACATAAACAATGAAGAGCCCCCAGAATGACTGGTCACATGCAAAAAACCCAGACATCAAGACATTAATAGAGAGAATTTAAAAAATTGAAGAGAGACAAGAGGAAAATAAGAAGGAGCTGATGTCAGAAATAACAGCAGTAAAGAATACTGTGATGGAAATAAATAACAAACTAATAAGCATGGAAAGCAGAATTAGCCAAGCAGAAGAAAGAAGCTCAGAGCTTGAAGACCAAAACACAGAACTAACCCAAACTGTCAAAAGCATAGAAAAGAAGCTCAAAAAGACAGAACAAAACCTTCAAGAGATGAATGATCACTTCAAGAGACCAAACCCAAGAGTAATTGGCCTTCCTGAGGCAGAGAGAGAAACAGAGGCCACACTGGAACAAACATTTCATGAAATCATTCAAAAAAACTTCCCTCATCTCATCAAGGATGAAAAAATTCAAACACAAGAGATCAGAGAACC